>NC_043712.1:24620239-24654678 GCF_006229205.1 Suricata suricatta | reverse complement strand
TCTCTCTGTCTCTCTCTTCCACCCCCAACCCCCACATGTGTATTCTCTCTATTAAAAAAAAATCACAAGAGAAAACACATTTGCAGTACTGTAGTGTAATTATCAAAAAAAGATCCACATAGAATTGTGCCCATGCATTTCAAACCTGCATTGTTCAAGAGTAAACTGTAGTCCTCATTATTAAAAATCATTATGTATTATTTATGCAATCAGAAAAAAATCGAATTTCAATGTGAAAGATAAGCAGAACAAACTAAGCACCTGCTATGTGCCACTGTAACAGCCAGAATTACAAATAAGGTCAGATTTCTTTTAAAACTCAAATGGAAAGCTTCCAAGACTATTAACAGAGGAGTCCTGCACCCCCCACCCCTTCTCCACCAGATTTCCTCTGGTAAATTCCCAAAAGCCCAGAAGGGTGGTGTTGACCTCCAAGACAGTCAGTCCCCTGGCGTGGGGAACAGGGCCACCTGTGCCAGCCTCTCTGCTTGGCCTCAGGGAAGACTGGCTGCTGAAGGAGGCCACCGGGCCACCTCACACTTCCGCCTGCCATCACCCACCCTCTCTGGATCCCCGTACCACCTCCGAGTTCTCAGTGTGTCCCCACTGCTGGCCACAGAGACTCATCCCCCAGGCTGTTCCTCATGATGGTGGGTGTTCTCCCTTCAATGTCACCTGCCAGGAGCCAGGAGCCACTGCAGAAATGAGTGCCAGGGGACAGTGCTTCAGTGCCAGCAACCTTCTAGGTCACACACATGTGCACTTGCACACACACTGCTACTTCCCGCCAGCCACCCTCCAGTGCCACAGGGTCAGTGGCCCCAGGCCAGCCGTCCTATGACCTAGGAGGAGCGTGCACCCTCCGTGCTCAGCACCAGTCCTGTGGCTGTTGTGCTTGTTGCTCCGGGTAGGGCCTGGAATCCACCTTCAGACTGCGCCCCAGGGGCTGGAGGCCCCAGGGCTCTGGCAGAGCCGTAGTGATGAGGGGACAGAAGTCTGGGAGTGCTGGCAGGGAGGATGCCACCGTCCCTCTCCTGACACAGGGGCCAGCGGGCTTCACTCTCCTCCTTCCAGCTTCCTCCCCACGGAGGGCAGTCGCTCAGACAAGAATGAAGTCGCCCTGTCCTCCTCGGCTCGCTCTCCCTCCAGACTGCACTGGACACGGTGCTGTCCTCTCCAGCCTGGGCTCAGGAGTCAGGCCTGTGGGGGGACAGGGGTATGGTTAGGATGTGGTTACAGTTGCCGTTAAGGTCATGGTTCGGGTTCACCTGGATGGGAGGAGAGAAGAAGTAAGCAGGTCCAAATTACATCCTGCAGTCCAGCTTTATAGCAAAAAACTGGCTTTTGGGTCCCTTAGATGACTCTTCTCAAGTGGCTTAGCTCTCACGGAACAGAGCCATGTGATTAATTAGCCAGAACCCACCCCGTGCCACCCATCAGGAACCACAACTTCACACAAGAGCCCACTTCAGGGTTGCCCCATGCCTCACCATCAGGTTCCCTAGAGGAAGTCCCTGCCTTGCCCAAGGGCCACCACAGTGTTTGCCCCAGGATAAGTGGCAGCTGATGTACCTGCTCCTTTGTCACTGTGGCCCCACAGACAGGGAGATAAAGTAATGTGCTGGTTGACATTTCCCAAGCTCTTTGTCATTTAGTCATATTCCTGTAGATCGAACAACTAAATTGATCTTCAGTCAGCTGGTTTCCCTACTTTTTTAGGGAAGCGCGTGCTTTGCCTTTGCTGCCTGATTTAGCAGCCCTGCAGAGTCAGCGTCGTGATTTCTCGGTTACAAGTGACAGATGGAGTCTGAGAGGCAACACACTTTTGGTCAGTGGCAGACTCTTAGCCCAAGTCTCTCTGAGCCACCTCGGACTTAGGGACCCCGGCCCGCTCAAGAAAAGACTCCGAGGTCTGAGTTTCAGCTCCATGGGGCCCCTCTTCTAAGTTTTAATAATTACAGCATCTCCCCTTTGTTCCTTGTTTCCTCTAAAAATTGTAGCAGATCAAAACACAATGAGATATCACCTCACAGGTGTTAGGATGGCCGTCATCAAAAATACGAGAGATAACAAGTGTTGGTGAGGATGTGGAGAAACGGGAAGGCATGTGCACTGTGGGTGGGAATGTGACATGGCGCAGCCACAACAGAAAACGGTATGGAAGCTCTTCAAGAAATTAAAACGGAGCCACCATATGATCCAGCAATTCCACTCTTGGGTGTATACTCAAAGGAAATGAAAACAGGATATCAAAAACTTATTTGAACTCTCATGTTTATTGCAGCATTTTTCATAGTAGCCAAAATAGAATAGAAATAGAAATAACCTAAATAGAAATAACCTTAAATGTCTATTAATGGACGAATGGATAAATAAGACACACACACACACCAGAATATTCTGCAGCCACGAGAAAGAAGGATATCCTGCCATTTAGACATGGATGAATCTTGAGGGCATTGTCTTAAGTCAGAAGTAAGGCAGACATAGAAAGACAAAAATGATATATTACTTTTTCGGACAGGACGAATAACACCATCTTTGTATGATGTTGGGAATGACTATGTAGAGCAGAAGGGGAAGCATTGCTAGAATACTATGTCTATGGTGCATCGGTCTTTCCTCACCCTGGATCCTCAGCGTTGTATGGTTGGATTGTTTTGATTTTTTCAGTGTTGTGGAGCCATGTGTCTCTTTTGTGGATGTCTCCACCCTGAGAGGAAGGATTCTGGGAACTTGGAAGACAGTTTGAAGAGATGGAAGACAATGCAAATTTTCTGTAGTACTTGCTTGAGCACCTGGACACACAATCTTTAGCTCCTTAGGCACCTCTGTCCTGGTTTGCCAAGTTCTTGGCTAACAGATGGTGAGATCCTCTCTAGCTTCCGGTAAGCAACATCCCTGGGATCCCAAGTTTTGTGTCCTATTTCTAATTACTGGAGTTCTCTTTCTGCCACCATCAAGACTGAGGATAAAATAACCAGGAAAAGGAGTGAGATGCCAAGAAGGTAGGAGGAAAAACTTGAGGGGAAGGTGTGGAGACCCAGAGAAGTGAGCCTCATGAAGAATGGGGTGATTAACATGAGACTCACAGAGAGGCCAA
Source organism: Suricata suricatta (assembly GCF_006229205.1). Taxonomy (NCBI): domain Eukaryota; kingdom Metazoa; phylum Chordata; class Mammalia; order Carnivora; family Herpestidae; genus Suricata; species Suricata suricatta. The sequence continues at coordinate 24,651,575 of NC_043712.1, read as the reverse complement.
GGGAGATAAGGACTGGAACGCGCCCACTGGGTTTGGCAAAAGGAGGCTATTGACCTTTGTCAGAGTGGTTTCAGCAGAGAGATTGACAGCAAACCAGATTGCTGTGGGTTGAGGATGTGTGGAGGCGAGGAAGTAGAGACAGAGCGTGAGGGTATTTGCTCAAGTTATTTGGTGGTGAAATGAAGACAAGAGACGTGATGATGATCTGAGGGCAAGCTGGTGCGAAGGGAAAGTTGTTTCAGGCTGGGGGATATTTGGAGGGTTCAGGTGCAGGAATGAGGGACCTGGAGGAAGAAGGATTGGAGATCAAAGACAGAAAGGGAGAGAAGTCTATGGAACAGAGTTTTGAAGGAGATGGAAGGGATTCTGATTCCAGCCCAAGAGTACAACGCTGATTTGAGAAGAAGTTGGGTGTCCACTTGCTGTAAAAGTTTGTGTAGGAGACAGAGTTCTGTCGGATGAGGGGCTTTGGGAAATGCGAGATGAGGCAAAGTTGTTTTGAAAGGCTAGATCAGCAAAGAGGCAAGAACTAGGGGAGAGGATTTGGGAGTGACATCATGGGCCCACGTCCTCCACCAGCGTGAGTTTAGAGCCTGGTGATGTTCCCTGCTCCCCCAGACAGGAAGCAAGTAAATGTGATCGAAGGACAAAGGGCAGTAACATGACATCCCCGGATTAGGAATAATCGACACTGTAAGTAGGGGTTCTGTCAAGTATTCCAGATGCATTCCTACCCACCCAGTGATAACTGCTAAGAACCAGGCTTACCATCCTTGCCCTCGCTGGCCCATCGTGGTGTGGTGGGCTGACAGAAACTCAACTTCCTTTTTCTTTTTCTTAAAGTTTTTTATGTTTATTTATTTTTGAGACAGAGGGAGACAGAGCACAAGTGGGGGAGGGGCAGAGAGAGAGGGAGACACAGAATCTGAAATAGGCTCCAGGCTCTGAGCTGTCAGCATAGAACTTGACATGGGGCTCAAACTCGAAAACCAAAGGATAATGACCTGAGCCGAAGTCAGACACTTAACCGACTGAGCCACCCAGGCACCCCTCAACTTCCTCTTTCTATCAAAGAAAAATAAAAGAATCAGAGAGGAACCTTGATCCCAGGGTTTTGGGATCAGGTTATGATTCTAGGGCCATCGGATTGAGCCCTGCATGAGGCTCCAGGCTGAGTGTGAAGCCTGCTTGGGATTCTCTCTCTCTCTCTCTCTCTCTCCCTCCCTCCCTCTGCCCCTCTCCCCCATTTGCTCCCTCTCTCAAGTGCCTCTCAAATGGAAAGGGAAGAAAAGGGAAGAGGAGGGGAGGGGAGGGGAGGGAAGGGAAGGGTCCAGACAGCTCAGTGAAAAAGGAAATCTTCTAATGTGGGCCTCTCTGTAGTAAAAACAGGACAGAGAAGCTTCTTTGAGCATAGTAATGCTAGGGCCATGGTCTTACGAGGAAAGGGTCGGTATTTTCCTCGTAGAAGAAATATGATTCATCCTATGAGATGAGACTGTTCCCTTTGGAAGAAGGTTAATGCTTTCAGTGGTGAGGGCTCTTGCCCTCCGCTGGTTCAGGAGAGACGAGCTGCAGAGAGCAAACTGAAGCTAGAGCCCCCCCAAGCCTCCGCACCCCTCCTCATCCCGATCCATGGGACTGATTTGGAAAACAGGTAGGACAGCACTTCCCATATCAACTGGTGAAACAGGGTTCCGTAGTTTGTGAGATGGAAAAACTGAGTCAGAGCTTTCCCACGTGAGGATGACGCAATTACCCAGTCAGGGAGGTGGGGACACTGGGCTGAGGAGGTGGCTGAAGGAGAGTATGTGGGAGGAATTGGATACTGAGGGACTGAAGAGTCAGAGAAAGATGGGGGGTGAATGTGTATTGATGCGGGTGGCAGGGCAGCTGCCCAGGCTGAGAAGTCGTGCAGAGCCTCCCGCTTAGAGGTCCCCAGCGCTTGGCTAACCCCTCTGATGCCACCTTCTTGAAACGCTTCATATTTTTGGAACAAGGGGTCATACATTTTCATTTTGCTCTGGAACCGCAGACAATATGGCTGACCTTGTGGGCAAGTTTTTAAGAAACCAAACAAGATGATTGAAGTCATCACTACCACTTTGGGTGGAAATTTGACATGTTAGCATTAAGGCCAGTTGTGTACTGCCGGGCCGAAAACACCACCCATCCGCCAACATCTCCGAGACAAGAGCCCCTCAGCCTGGTGTTCCTCCTCACGGTACTAGGGGATGACGCTTGACCCACACCTGCTGCCGCCACCGCGACGCAGAATGGAATGGCCCAATTACACCCTGGCAGCCAAGGGAATGGCCTCGTCCTTAATCCCCATGGGATGGCATTGTGTGGTTGCCGTTACCAGAGATCTGTATGCCTTGTGGGTCCTTTGAAGTAATTCCTTCAATTTCTCTTACTGCTCTCTGTCCATTCACCAACCATCCACTGTGAGTTATTATGTGACGGATGGAGTGTTCCATCTCCTACTCACCCACCAAGAGCTCGGGCATGTCCTCGCTACTCCTCAAAGTAAAAGATTCAGGCTCTGTGCTGACAACATGGAGCCTGCTTGGGATTCTAGCTCTCTCCTCTCCCTCTTGCCCCTCCCCTGCTCATTCTCTCTCTCTCTCTCTCTCTCTCTCTCTCTCTCTCTCTCTCTCTCTCTCTCTCTCCTTCTCTTTCGCTCTAAATAAGTCAATAAATCAGTAAAGTTTTGAAAAATAAAGGAGCCCAGTAGAGAAAGGCCAGGAGTAGATAGGAAGGAGTGGCCACTTTCCCCACCCACTTTTCAAGTCAAATTCAAATTCATAATCTCCTCTTCTTCTGTTGCAAGTTCACAGTTTGAAAAGGAGCAATTTATCTTGCAGTATGAGGGGTCCCTGGTTGGCTCAGTGGGTTAAGCATCTATGTGACTTCGGCTCAGGTCATGATCTCATGGTCTGTGAATTTGAGCCCCGTAGTGGGCTCTGTGATGACAGCTCAGAGCCTGGAGCCTGCTTCAGATTCTGTGTCTCCCTCTCTCTCTCTCTGTCCCTTCCCCATTTGTGCTCTGTCTCTCAAAAGTAAATACGTAAACATTTTTAAAAAATCTATATTGCACTATGAATTTAAAACCTTAACATCAATTTCCAGGAGCGCCTGGGTGGCTCAGTCGGAGGCTGTCAGTGGCTCAGTCCGTCAAGTGTCAGACCCTCCATTTGGGCTCAAGTCATGATCTCAGGGTTTCTGAGTTCAAGCCCCAGATCAGGCTCTGTGTTGACAGTGTGGAGCCTTCTTGAGATTCTTTCTCTCCCTCTCCCCTGCGTTTTTTTAAATTCTCTCTCTCAAAATAAATAAACATTAAAAAAATAATAAATTTCCACACTGGAGTCTAGAGAAAAGTAGGCCTTCTCCTAGGCCCTGGTGCAGGAGGGAGGTAAAAGAACAAGTGAGCGAATCACTCAACATAGTTGAACACAGAAGAAATCCTGGTCTGAACATCCGTTTCGAGTACCCTCTCCATGGGAACAAGTGGAATGAAAATGACTTTCCCCTTTTACACTGATTTCCACCGCTCCCCTCGACCACTGGTGAAGCTTTGTGTACGTTCTCCTAGACCCTTCTCTTCACATGTAAAGTCATATGTGTGTGCATGTATCTTACACTTCATTTTTATACTGTATGACAAAGTTTTCTCTCTCAACCACGTGTAAGTGTGCAGCTCAGTGGCGTTAAGTACATTCCTAGTGTTGTGCAACCGACCGCACTGTCCAGCTCCGACTCTTCCCATCCCGCAGGTTGAAACTTTGTATCCATTAAACAGTAGATCCCCATTGCTCCCTCCCCTCCCCCAGCCCAAGGAGAGCACACCTCTACTTTCTGTCTTTACGATTTTGACCCCTCCGAGTATCTGCTATGTCTCAGTTCATTTGAGCTACTGTAATGTAACCCCGTAGACTGGGAAGCTCAGAAGCAACAGAAACTCATTTCTCATAGTTTGGGAGGCTGGTAGTCTGAGATCAAGATGCCCGCAGACGCGGTTTCAGAGGGGGCCTGCTTCCAGGTTTATGGACTGGCTGTCTCCTCCCTGCGTCCTCACACGGTGGAAGGGGCAGGAGAACTCTCTGGGGTCTCTTTTACAAGGGCACTGATCCAGTTCATGAGGACTCCACCCTCATAACCTAAGCACCTCCCAAAGGCCCCGCCCTCCAAACCATCACATTTAGGGGTTAGGCTTCAACATACGAATTTAAGAGAGACACAAACATCAGTCTATAGTGTCATATAAATGGAATCCCATGGTATTTGTCTTTTTGTGACTGCTTTATTTCACTTAGCATAATGTCTTGGAGGTTTTTCCGTGTAGCATATGCCAGAATTCCTTTCCTTTGTAAGACTGCATAATAGCCCATTGTATGTCTATCCCGCAGTTTGCTTAACCATTCACATAGAACTTTTTTTTTTAACTTCACACACTTCATCCAAAGAAAAACCACCTTATGAGGGAGGTACAATTATTACTCCCATTTTACAAAGATCCAGAAATACAGATGAATATCCAATAGCCAGAGAATGAGGAAGTAACTTCCCCTTGACACAGTAAAAGTATAGTGGTAAGAGTTCCGTCTCTGGAAACAGAATGCCACTTCTTGGCTGTGTTACCTCAGACAAATTACCTACCCTCTCTGTGCTCCAGTCTCCTGCAGAATGCAAATACTAATAGTGCCGATCTTACAAGGTTATCATGAGGATAAAACAAGACAAGCCATGATAATGTTTGACTAGCAGCTGGCACGTCACGGACATTCAATATATGCCAACCATTATTAATATTATTTTTTAAAATGCAGCTATGGAGTGGCTTGGAAAATGTTTATGACACGATAACCAAAGCAAAAGAAAAAAAATCCACTGAATACTGTTCTTCCATGATTGCAATTCTGTGAAATCTCTATCTGGGAAAAGACCTGAAGGAAATACACATATGTGAAAAGAATTAGAGTTAAGGATTGTGTATAGCTTTTAAAAACTTCATTTTTGGGGTGCCTGGGTGCTCAGCCAGGTAAGCATCCTACTCTTGACCTCGGCTCAGGTCATGATTCCTGAGCTCAAGCCCCATGTCGGGTTTCATGGCTGGGATTTTCTCTCCCTCTCTCTGCGCCTTCCCAGCTTGCACTGTCTCTCTCTCTCACAAAATAGATAAATAAACTTTAATTAATTAATTAATTAAATTCATTCTCTGAAATCTTGCCATTTGCAATGTGGATGGAACTGGAGGGTATTGTACTAAGTGAAATTAGTCAGAGAAAGACAAATATCATATGACTTCACTCATACGTGGAATTTAAGATACAAAACAGATGAACATAAGGGAGGGGAACCAAAATAATATAAAAACAGGGAGGGGGCAAAACATAAGAGACTCTTAAATATAGAGGACAAACTGAGGGCTGCTGGAAGGGTTGTGAGGGGGGATGGGCTACATGGGCAGGAAGCATTAAGGAGGACACTTGTTGGCTTGAGCACTGGGTGTTATATGTAGGGGATGAATCCCTAGATTCTACTCCTGAAATCGTTACTGCACTATAGCTGACTCGGATGTAAATTTTTAAAAATTAATTTATAAAAGAGAAAAAATAAAATAAAATCCGTTCTCTAAGGGGTGCTGGGTGGCTCAGTTAAGCTTCCCACTCTTGATTTTGGCTCAGGTCAGTCATGAAATCGAGCCCCACTGATAGCATGGAGCCTGCCTGGGGTTCCCTCTCCCCGCCTCTCTCTCTACCCCTCTCCCCACTCACACACATACACTCTCCCTCTCAAAATAAATAAGTAAACATTTTTAAAAATAAAAAATAAAATTCATTCTCTAATAGGAAAGGGAGAGAAGAAAGAAAGTAAATCCAGCTACAGACTTTGTCCTTGAAGATGCGAAGGAGGTTCGCAAGCCCCGCACCCCCGCCCCGGAGCAGGATTCTGATGTCCCTGAGCCGGGCGCGGGGAGCTCACCATGCTCTCTTCTCCCCAAGCTGCCTTGTGGTTTTGTCCCTCTGAACTACAAACACTAGTGATTTGTCTCCGTGGTCATTCATTTACCTCTTCACTTAATAGGTATTTACAGAGAGCCTATGTGCTAGACACCATTGTACGCACTATGTGTACAGTGCTGAACAAGACAGGGAAGGCTTTGGAGCCTGATTTATAAGGAGGAACTTAAGATAATAAAGCAGCAAATCCAGGAATAAAAAAAGACCAGGTAGTGCTATGCAGAGAACTAAAATACAGGATTGTGACAGTGGCTGACGGCGTGGCTACTTTTGACGGATGGTCAGGGAAGGCTTCTCTGAGGAGGTGGCACTTCAGCTGATGGCAAGAAGGTACCAATCTGGGAATACCAGGAGAAGAGTATTCTGGGGAGTGGACAGCATATTCAAAGGCCCTCGGACAGAAACCTGCTGGTGAGTGTGGGGGAGGAAGAAACGCTAGCATGGCTGGCGTGTGCTGGGTGAGGGTGTGAGCAGGGTGAGATGAGGCCAGACGGGGGCGGGTTAGGGCCAGGCTTTGTGAGGGAGGGCAAGGATTTGAATATTATTCAAAGCAAGAGGGAAAATCATTGAAAGGTTTTTATTGTTTTATTTTTTAAGTTTATTTATTAATTTTGAGAGAGAGAGGGAGAGAGAGAATCCAAAACAGGCCCCGCACTGTCAGTGTGGAGCCTGATGCAAGGCTTGAGCCCACGAACCATGACATCATGACCTGAGCTGAAACAGAGAGTCGGACGTTTAACCGACTGAGCTGCCCAGGTGCCCCGAGAAGTTTTTAAATAAGAAAGTCACTTGATCTGATTTATGTTTTCAGAAAGATCCTTTGGTTGCCGTGTGGCAAATGGATTGCAGGGATGGCTGCTCGCGGATTGAGGTGTTGGCACTGGAGGAGAGAAATGGATGTTGGGATAGCTTTTGGAGGCAGAGGTTCTAGAACTTTCTGACAGCCAGGGAAACAGAGGAATTAAAGAAACTTCCTCAATTTTTGCCTTCGGCAATTGGATGCGTATGTGGGGAAAACTGAAGAAGCAAATATTTCAGGGGAAAAACATCAATAATCCCACTAACTATCAAGTAGAAATATCAAACAGAAAGTTGGTTATGCGAGTCTGGATCTCCAGAAAATGTCAGGTCAAGAATCACAGGTTTGGAAGCCTCCATACACGGATGGTATTTAAACCAGGAGATTGGTGGGATCACCCAGGCAGAGTGTAGATGGAGAAGAGAGAAAGCCGAGGACTGAGTCCTGAGTTTTTTGAAGTTGAGAAATTCAGCACAAAATGGAGAATCTGAAAAGGAGACTGAGGAGGACCAGCCCGAGAGGTAGGAGGAATATCAACAAGTTAGATTTCCTAAGAGCCAAGGGAAGAAAGTGTTTCAAGAAGGAGTGCGCCTGTCCGCTGTGTCGGATATTGCTGAAACATTAAGTAAGATGAGGAGTAAGAAGTAAACATGACGTACTGGCAACAAGCAGGTCACTGAATTTCACTGCAGACAACTGAACAGTTTGGGAGCCCAATAGGATAGGGTTTGAATTTTAGTTCCACCACCTACCAGCTGTGTGACTGGACATGTTACTTAACTTGTCTACACACTTGGATAACGGCATTTGCCTGATGGGATTGTTGTGACGTGTAAATGAGATAAAGTATATGAAATTGCATAGCACTCAACATTTTGGTTCCCATTTTAGGAGCAGCTGTGGAAAGGCAGGGAACTGGGGACAGCCCCAGGGAAGAGGTCTTGGTGTCCTCAGGTTCTGTTTTTGAAACACTAGCAGTGCTTGTTTTCAAAGAAAAGAAAAGGGTTGTTGACCAAGAAGCAGAAAGGTCATTTCGGTGACCGACTTTGTCAGAGAGGGAAATGAGGGCAGAATTCTACCCTTGAGTCCCAGGCTGAGCTCTTAGCTTCTTGGCATGGCCTCAGGCGTCTTCCTAATGAAACTTGAGGTCATATGTTTTCATACCAGTTGGTCACTATCCTCACTCCTATGAAGCTCTGGACTGAACAGGATGAGTTGAGGCTAAAGGTGACTGACTTGGTGTCTAAAACCTTGAATGGTGTGTTCTGAGCAAAAGTGGTATCAAGCGTAATGCCCCTATACCTTGGACAAGTTTCCAGGACTTACAAAAAATTCCAAGGGGTCCCTGGGTGGCTTCAGTTAAGCATCCGACCTCATGATCTAAGAGTTCATGAGTTTGAGTCCCACGTCAGGCTTTATACCATCAGCATGGAGTGTGCTTTGGGTCCTCTGTCTCCTTCTCTCTTTGCCCCTCCCCTGCTTGCTCTCCCTCTCTCTCTCTCAAAAAGAAAAAAAGGAAAAAAAATAAAGAAGTTCTAGACCCTGCAGTAAGACCATGGTTTCCCCAGCGCTTGCGTGGAGAGAAGTGGATCAGACATAACAATGGATCCCATTTCAGAGTATATTTGTGCTTTCTTCCTGTGGAAAGGTAGCTGTGACTATGGGGTAGAAAATGACCAGAACAGGTGGTCACTGAACAGCCGTGAGCAGGTGTTAGAGTTAGTGATTATCCCAAATGGTCAGGTCTGGAGTCATCCAGTTCCTGTTCCCAGGAGTTACTGGGAAATGTCGGACTGAGTAGGGAAACTGTTGAGAGGTATAAATGAGAATGAGTGCCAGGAAAGCAGTAGGGCCTAGGGTAGGGAAGTCATCCATTCTACACCCGTTGGTTCCATGGCAGACACCACTAATCCATCACGACCCACTCCCACTAAACCTAATTTTGCCTCAAATCTAACCCGAACCTAAACAGGTTCTTAACATAGAGCTCTCTGCCACCACTACCAGTACTTTGACCTTTGTTTACAAGACAGACTTAGTAAATATTCTCGAACTAGGACAGTTTAACTAATCTAACTGGTGCTCAAATAACTTTGTACAGCCTGAGTAGAGGAGTGATTCTGGAGTGTAATCGTACCTTGTAGCTCCTGACCCTCATCTTTGATCCTTCATTATATGAGACTGATTTCAGGAGATGATGGAATTTTGGAATTGAACTTTCCTGGGCATCTAAGAGCAGTTCTTTTCAAATGTTATGCTCTTGGTAAATGCAGACTCTGACTCAGTAAGCCTAGAGTGGGAGGTGAGACTGTGCGTGGCTAACAGGCACCCAGGTGGTACCGATGCAGTTGAATGAACTACGGTCTACACTTTGAGTAACGAGGGAATTGACCATGTTAGGCAATGACTCACCAGAGAGGAGAGGAAAATTTCAGACAAACAGGAACCTAATAGGGCTCACAGTGTTCTAGAGAAAACTTGGCAAGATCCTGCAGCCACCTGGACAAGCAATCGGGGATGACGTAACTCTGCCATGTAGACCCGTGTTATGAAATATACAAGTATCTTGAAGAGAATACACTCTCCACACTCCCACTGCCTTGTGTGCAAGTCGCCACTCATGAGCAGAGAAGGGTGATGGCCACTGGGCACCTCGCCTTGTCACTTGGGAAGAGAGGCAGTGACCAGGCTGCCAGGAAATTTCTTGAATTTAGCTGGGATTAGAGCAGGAGAAGGGGAAACGCAGTGTCCCAGGAGCAGAGAAATTGGCCGGGGGCTATGCCTTTTACAAAGGCAGCTCCAGCTTTTTCAGGACCAGAGATAGTCCTGGAGCATAAGCAACCAACCAGAGATAACCTCTGTAACTCACTTCTTTTTTTTATTCTTTTTAACATTTACCTATTTTTGAGAGACAGAGAGAGACAGCGTGAGCTGGGGAGGGACAGAGAGAGAGAGAGAGAGAGAGGGACACACAGAATGGGAAGCAGGCTCCCGGCTCTGAGCTGCCAGCACAGAGCCTGACACAGGGCTCGAACCCATGAACTGTGAGATCATGACCTGAGCCGAAGTTGGACGCTCAACCGACTGAGCCACCCAGGCGCCCCTATAAGTCACTTGTTTACCTTCACCCTCGGTTTCTGCAGAGAATACTTGTTCAAGCAACCTTCCTGTCAGAGGGAAGCTGAGTTAAAGATGGTTTGCTTATTGGATCTTTAAATGCATGTATTTCATATTGAGTACAACGCTGGCTAGTCTCAAAGCATATTCAGATAGGTGACTGAAGGCTAAAGTAATTGGTTATGAAAGAGGGCACAGAAGAATGTAGGGGAATAGCTACCACCACCAGACATAGATCTTCTTGATGGAGATCTTAGTCTCCATGCTAAATGTACCAATGTGCCACACCAGGTTATCGTGTGATGGAAAAGGTGCTGTTTTGAATTCAAATCTCAATCCCTCACTTACTACCTCTGGATGTTGGACAAGTTACTTGATTTCTCTGAGCCTTGTGTTGCTCATTGGCAAAATATTATCTCCTTGCAAGGCTAATGTCAGATAAATGAGGCCATGAATGGATCCATGCTGAAGGCAGGGCTTGCCCCATCCCAAGCACTCATGCATGGGGGTTCTCTTCCTGGCTCCACTTCTAAGAACACAGCCTCTGCTGCCTGGGAGGAGCTTGGAAAAGTTGTTGCTGACCCCACCTTGTCTCTGCTGGACCATTTTCCTCTTCCATCCAACTGGCAGCATACCACTGGGAAACACATGCTTCTCTTTAATCATAAACTGAAAATGTGAGGGATTAATGAACCACTGGATTTTGAAATATCTAGAATGAGCACACATCACAGCATGTCCAGAAGAAGCATCCAGCTTATACCTGATGTCCTCTCCTGTTCAGCAATATAACACTTTCAAGGGTCCCTGTTTGGTGACAAAGTATAAATTCTAAGGGGCTGTGCAAATACTAGGCTGAGTACATTGTATTTTTGGTCAGAAGTTATTGCTGCTAAGCACACATTCAGGCTGGAAACACAAGAGTTGAAATGGTTCTTTTCAACCTTCCTTTTTGGACCAGGCCCCCTTATTCCTACCTTTTCCTTTGGTCTGAGGGAAGGGACGAGAGGAGACCCAAGGGGTTCTGATGATTGGAGACAGCCTCAGGAGCAGGAAAATCTCCCTGGCCAGGAGAGTACCCTCCCAGCTCCCCCTTCACCCATGCCCACCCTCAGCCACCAGGCTCCCTTCCAGCCCCACCCAAGGCCAGTGACTCACTCCCATCCAAGCCTAGGCCTGTCCTCACACAGTGCATGAAGCATCTCTGCCCTCCTCTGCCTGTGAGGGTGGCAAATATTGTCTTAAGAATGTGAAACCCACGTGCGCTCTGGGAGGCCAGCGTCTGGCTGGGCCACCTGGATGGATTGTTCAAACATCTCTCTTCTACCTCCTCTCCTCCTCCTCTTCCCCACCTCCTCTTCCTCCTTTTTCTCCTTCTCTTTCTCTCTCTTTCCCTCTCTCTCTCTCTCTGTCTCTGTCATGCCTCTTAAGAGAGCTAAACTGAAGTTGAGCAATACTCTGGAATAACTGGGTCAAGTCAGCCATGTGTGGGGAGGAGGAGACAATCGGCTGTGTAGGTGACTGCGGATCAGGCAGACACACCATCAGCCAAACAGGAAAGTCTGGAATGTCCATGCACTGACTATCCACCGACCCCTCACTCACTGGGTCAAGGCCAGCTCCACTCAGAAAGCTAGAGAGCCTTTACCACCAAGTCCCTAACCAGCTGCCTTATCTCCCTCCATATTCAAAACACATCTTATTCTTGAGCCACGCTGGACTTTCCTGAACATGTCAACTATTCATGCCTCTGTGCCTCTACCCATGCTGTTCCTTTTCCTTACAGCGTTCTCTCCCTACTTTATAGCTCTGAAAATTCTTACTCCAGCATCTGTTTCTCTGAGATTTATACAGGCAGGGAGAGTTCCCGTCTCCTCTCTCCTCCCAAAGCACAGCACCTGTATTTCCATCAATGCTACAGAGATCTGCCTCCCAACTCATTATTAGATTGTTAGATCCTCAAGAAATGGAACTTGTCTTACTCATCTTTGATTTTCCAGAGTCCATCACCATCTTTGGCTCATGTCAGATGCTTACTAAGTGTATGTCATATGGATGAATGAATGAATAAATGAATAATGGTAAGAGGGTTGGCTCTGGGGTCTGGACACCTTGATTGGTGCCCCAGCTCTGCCAGTAGCCACTGTGTGATCTTGGCCAAGTCACTTAACCTCTCCTAACCTCAGATGCCTTACCAATAAGATGGTAATAATAACACCCGCACTACCTACCTCACAGGGCAGCAGTGAGGGCCCAGTGACATAAATATGAGAAAGCACGTTGTAAGCCAGAAAGGGAAATGCAGGCATTCCAACACCATAAAGTCTACTACACTAATTGGGCTTCAAAGCCCTCACTCCCGAGTGAGGTGTGCGCTGGAAACAGAGGCCTCTAGTCTCTGAACTCTCCAAGAAACTGTCAACAGAAGTATCTTTCAGTGCAAGCACAAAGACAGATGGATGTGCTTATATGGAAATGTGTTTTTAACAAATATAACATGAGAATGGAATTCTTTTTTCCCCACATTAAGCCTTGATAGCTAATTAATTCCACCTGGAAGAGAGAGTCGGGTGTTGGGCAAGGAAGAGTCCTTATTCCATGTTTGGGAAAGAATTTACGGTAGCTAGCTCATGAGATCTGGGGAAAAACAACGGATATACCAAGTCATTTCATTTGGAGGATCTCAAAGATTATTTAGTCTGACCTCATCGTTTTCCAGGCAACCCAGAGAGGGGACACCATTAGCATAGGACACTGGGAATTGGCAGGACTGGGCATGACCTCCACTGCTTTTTCTCCTGCATGCCAGTTCTGCTGACCCCAGACTGGGATGACATTTCTTAGCCAGAGTCTGTTGATGTTGCTCGACCAGCCTGTAGACAATGTTAATGATCCAAGGAAATACTCTTCATATTAGACTTCATTTTTCTCATGGCAAATATTGTGCCCAAAGGAATGCTTTCAAGTTGATGACCCTTAATACCCTCTTGCCTTCTCTTTAATAATCCCCATTTTGTCAGGTCTCACATAGTTTTGAGACATTTATCCCTTTAATATGCCTTTGATGTGTAGAGTGCCTGAGTAGATGTCCCACTTTGGGACAGTGACACAGGGTCCAACAAGAGGCACTGTGGATTGGTCCCCAGGTGATCTGGATTCCCACTCCCTGACCCTGCCACTGTGGCACCTTGACAAGACATTTCCATCCTTTTAAACTCCATTTTCAAATCCATGAAATAAGGCTGCATTCCTTGCTGATTTCAGATCTATGTGATGAACAGGGATTCTTGATGTACACCAGATAAGAACAGGATATTGCATTCAGATTTATTTTCTTAACTCAGATGTCATCCCTAAATCAGGCTAGGAGCACATGGTAGGGAGGGGTCCAAGAGTGTGTCCTTCAAAATATTTGAGCAGGATGTTAGGTAAAATTTCAGCTGCAGCTGTAGTTGAGTCTGGGTAGCAATTCTCTCTTCTCTGTCTTGCTCTCTAGGATGCTGAGGGATAAAAACAATTGGTCTTAGCCATAGTCACAAACTTTTTATTTATTTACCATTACTTCATTATTAATTATTTGAGCTGATGTTCTTGACTTTGCTCCTACCTTCTCCCCTGACTACCCCTTCAGCACCTACAGCTTCAACTACCACCTAGATGCTGAGGATTCTCAAACTATTCTCTTGATCCAGGGAAGAACCATATACTCTTTCCTTAGGGCATCACCCCTAAGCTTTAGACTATACATTCAATATCCCCTCTGGAGTGTCCTGAAGTCCCACCACATTCAACCTCTCCTCCGCTCCCTGTGGCTTCTCTCTTAGTCTTCCCCAATCTTGGTAATGATTCCATATTCAACTAGCCGACCAAGAGCTCTGTAAATCATCTTGATGCCTCCCTTGTCTTGCCTCTCCCAGGTAACTCCTTCCCTAACCCAGCTCACATCCTTCTTTTCCTATTTCCACCATGTTTATGCTGGTTCTTGCCTTATCATCTGTCACCTGGACCACTGTAACAGCCTCTTAACATACCTTCCTGCTTCTTCCTTAGAACTTGTCTTCCAATCTATCCTTCACACTGTAGCTACGAGCAGTGATTTTCATCCTTGATGTAACTTGGATCACAAGGGATGCTTTAACACACTAATCCTCAGTTTCACCCCCAGATACTCTAATGTAACTGGTTTGGGGTGTGACCCAGTATGAAGAGTCTTAAACGTTTCTCAGCTGATTCTAACATAAAGTCAAGGTTGAGGGCTACTGTGCTAAAATAAGTTTTCTGAAATTACTTACAGGGTTAAGTCTAAATCCTATAACTGGCATTAATTAACCATTCCTAACTAGCCTCCCTCATATGTTGCCTTATCTGCCCAGGTGATTCCAGGATGTGGGCATGGATTCTAGGATTTTAGTTACAGCATGGATACAGAGGGGTCCAGGTAAAGAACGAGGAGGAAAAATGAGAGCAGGATGGAAGTGAGGAGTTCTACTGAACCTTTTGTCCTTTCTCAAACCAAGATCCACAATCAGTCAAAGTATTCTTGGATACAAAATCTGATGCATCTTTCTCCAGTTCCTCTTCATTGTACATCCTTCCAGCATGAGAGTGAATTTGGTTAAGCAAGCAAAGGAAGCTAACTATTTTCCTAGTGAACGGGAGGGTGGGAAAGGACAGACTAATACCACAGAGGCCCCTAGCAAACTATTGTATGTACCTGCTAAGTCCCAATGATGATATAAAACAGTTCTTTGCTTTCCCTTGGAGTAGCCCCCTGCCCTTCTAAACCCACCTAAGCTAGACATCGAGCTGTCTCTCTGCTCACCCATCTTTTCTTTACATCAAATGGTCCTCTTAGTTTTTTGCCTGTTTGTTAATATCTTTGCCTTCCCACAGGGTTCTGCTTCTCCTTTTCTTGGCTCTGACTCATGCTTAGCCAATTGGGTCCATCTGGTTTCCCCTTGACGAAGCTGGTAGAAGTGAAATTTAGGAACCCTTGGAATCCAATTCTGTAGGACTCAACTGTCCCTGTCCTTTCCACTGTACCAAGCATCTTTTAGTAACTTTTGTTTTTCTGATAAACCCAGACTTTCGTGGGAGCAATCTAATCTAAACAGTATGAGGTCAAAAAGCAGATGTGACCTTAAGAGTGAGCATTTCCAAAGGCTTGTGTTTTCCAGATTAACGTTTTGCAATGAGAGGTCACAGTTCTGATGGGATTTCTTAGAGGAGAACTCTTTAGAGATGCCCTGGGGGAGTAGAAAGTTCAGGGTTAGGGATCAGTAAAACTGCAAGAGTCCTGAATCACAGGTCAGGTTGGCTTGAAAAAGTCATTTTTCTTATCAATAACTGAGAATAATATACTTTCTTTTGTTTGGTTTACTGTGAAGATCCTATGAAAGAATGTCTGAGGAAGTGCTTTCGTGGCTGAGCAGAACTCTGACTACATAAGGCATTGTTATTCTGCATGCAAATGTGAACAATTGATGCCTGGAAGTGAATCGTGGAATAAAGGCATTAAATTGAAATGGCAAAACCAACCAGGTGTTGGATTCATCAAGTGGTTCATATGATTTTCTAACAAAGGATCATTATTTGTCTTGGGACATTCAAAAAACTCCAATAAAACAATACTATGCAGGATGTAACATATTGATGATTAAGATGTATGGGCATGATACCCAGATTTACAACACACTGGCTGTTTTGCAATTTGAAAAATTGAAAACCAAATTTTGGGAAGAAATGTTTCTCTCTGAGCCAAGATTCACAGCCAAGGCCAGAATCCAAGGGAGAAGGTCCAGTGGGGGCTTCTAGAGTCTAATTCAGGTTAGCAAAGCTACATGTCCACAGGCTGAGACAATAATGAGGGGGGAGTGGACTAAGCTTCTGAAGGACCATTACAGGGGGCAAAGCTACTCCACGTCTGTCCGTGGTGGCCTTGTAGGAATCAGACTGAGTGCACCAGATTTTCTTATGTTTCAGGAAAAGCTGGAAATGTAGGCTTCTGTTTGTATATGTCTATGAAATTTCCATTTTTAAGTGCTGTCAGTGGAACAAGTTAAGATACTGGGTGGGCCAAACCAAACAGATGAGCTGATTGGACTTGGCTGTCAGGCCACCCACCTATAACTTCTGCTCTGGGCCAACTGGCCACCCATTAGAACTACCTTGCAGAAGCTTTAGAAATCTCACTGCTTGGGTCCTACCCTGAACCAATTAAATCAGAATTTCTGAGAGTGAGACTTAAGTATGTATAGAAGTTAAAGCTGGCCAAGTGATTCCAGTTTTCAGCCAAGTTTGAGAACCAGTGCTAAGAGCCTTGATATTCAAAACCTAGTCCTCACCTTAAAAACTGTGACACTGGGGGCGCCTGGGTGGCTCAGTCGGTTAAACATCCGACTTCGGCTCAGGTCATGATCTCACAGCTCGTGAGTTTGGGGCTTACATCAGGCTCTGTATTGACAGCTCAAAGCCTGGAGCCTTTTTCCAATTCTGTGTCACCCTCTCTCGCTCTCTCTGCCCTTCTCCCGCTTGTGATCTCTCTCTCAAAAATAAATTTAAAAAATTTTTTAAATGGTTAAAATGATAAATTAAAAAAAAGAGAAAGCTCTGACACTGAAGAAAGGAATCGAGGAAGACACAAATACATGGAAAGATGTTTCATGGTCGTGGGTCAGAATAATCAGTGTTGTTAAAATGTCCACACCACCCAAGTCTACAGATTCAATGCGATTCCAATCAGAAGTCTAGTGACACTTTGCACAGAAATAGAACCCACAATCCTAAGGTTTGTGTGGAACCACAAAAGACCCTGAATAACAAACCCATCTTGAGAAAGAAGAACAAAGCTGGGGGCATCACACTTTCTATTTTAAAACTATACTATAAAGCTACTGTCATCAAAATACTATGGTACTGGGGCCCTTGGGTGGCTCTGGGGTGTCTCGGTGGCTCAGTTGGTTGAACATCTGACTTTGGCTTGTGAGTCTGAGCCCCATATCAGGCTGTCTGCTGTTAGCACAGAGCTCGCTTTGGATCTCTTCTGTCCCCCTCTCTCACTGCCCTTCCCCTGCTTGCTCTTTCTCTCTCTCTCTCAAAAATAATAACCATTAAAAAAATACTATAGTGCTGGCATAAAAATAGACACATAGACCAAAGGAACAGAATCAGGAGCCCAGAAAAATCCCCACACTTATACAGTCAATGAATATTCAACAAGGGAGCCAAGAATACTCAATGGGGGAAATATTGACAATAATTAATATTTAGAAAACTAGATATCCACTTGTAAAAGAATGAAACTGGACCTCTATCTTACACCATTTACAAAAATTAACTCGACATGGGCTAAAGACTTGAGACCTGAGACTATGAAGCTCCTAGAAGAAAACATACAACAAAAAGTTCCTTGACATGCATCTTGACAATAATTTTCTGGATATGACACCAAAAGCAGAAGCAACAAAAATAAACAAGTGGGACTACATCAAACTAAAAAACTTCTACCAAAGGAAAAAGTCCAACAAAACAAAAAAGTAAAAAAAAAAAGAAAGAAAGAAAAGAAAAAGTAACCTATGGAATGTGAGAACATATTTGCAAATTATGTATCTAGTAAGGGTTTAATATCCAAAATAGGCAAAGAACTTATAAATGCAATAGCAAAACGAAACAACGAAAACAAACATAATCTGATTAAAATGTGCAAAGGACCTGAATAGACATTTTCTATTTTTTTTATTTTTATTTATTTTTGAGAGGAGAGAGAGACAGCATGAGTAGGGGAGGATCAGAGAGAGAAGGAGTTATAGGATCTGAAGACAGGCTAGCTGTCAGCACATAGCCTGATGTGGGGCTCGAACCCACAAACCATGAGATCATGAGCCAAAGTCAGAGGCTTAACTGACTGAGCTACCCAGGCGCCCCTAGACATTTTCTAAAAATACATACAAATGCGGGCGCCTGGGTGGCTCAGTCGGTTAAGCCTCCAACTTCGGCTCAGGTCAGATCTCACATTCGTGGGTTTGAGCCCCACGTCAGGCTCTGTGCTGACAGCTAGCTCAGTGCCCGGAGCCTGCTTCCGGTTCTGTGTCTCCCTCTCTTTCTGCCCCTCCCCCTCTCATGCTTTGTCTCTCTCTGTATCAAAAATAAGAATAAAACATTTTAAAAAATAAAAAATAAAAAAATAAAAATACATGCAAATGAACAACACGTATGTGAAAAGATGCTCAACATCACAAATGATAAGGGAAATGCAAATAAAAACCAAAATGAGCTATCACCTTACAACTGTTAGAAAGGTCAGCATCAGAAAGACAAGAAATAACAAATGCTGGTGAGGATATGGGGTAAGAGAACCCTTGTGTGCTGTTGGTAGGAATATAAATTGTTGTAAATTGGAAAACAGTATGGAGATTCCTCACAAAAGTAAGAATAGAGTTACTGTGTGATCCAGCAATTCCACTTACGGGGCTATATCTGAAAGAAATAAAATCAGGATCTCAAAAAGAAATCTGCAAACCCATATTCATGGCAGCATTCATCATAGCCAAGACACAGAAACAACCTAAGTGTCTATTAATGGATGAATTGATAAGTATGTACACACACACACACACACACACACACACACACACACACAGAGGAATATTACTCATCCATAAAAAGAAAGGAAATCCTACCTTTTGCACCACAGATGGACCTCAAGGGCATTTATGCTAAGTGAAATAAGTCAGACAGAGAAAGACAAATGTATGATCTCATTTATAGATGGAATAAAAAAAAAGTAACTGTGTGAGGTGCTGGATGTGTTAACTAGCCTTACTGTGGTAATCATTCCACAATATATATCAAATCATCACTTCAAGTTTCAAAACTGAGCTAGGCTAAACTAAATCTTGGGGTGCACATGTGAGGGTAACACTGTTAAAAAATACATGTCTTCCTCTAGGAGGCTTCTTCTATTGACTGACTCTACCCACCTGTACCTTCTGGTAACTTTTTTTTTTTTTTTTTTTGCCACTTGGAAGGCTCTTCCTTTGCACTAATTTGTAATGTGTTTATTTGCCACCAGTAGGTTGCGTAATCCTGTGGCAGCCATGGGTTTTCCAAAAAGGTTTGAATCTCACAGATGGCGAGGGTGAAAGGGATCCTTCTAAGTCCTGGATTCCTTGAGATTCAAACCCCACTCTGAACCCCACTTCTTGGCTTCTCCTTGCAGAGCAAATGGGGCCCTAACTCCTGAGCTAGGCATTCAAAGCCTTGGCAATCGGATGCCTTCTTGCTTTGCAAAATTCCTCTCCTGTTACTCCCCATCATATTCCCTTGTTTACTCAGCCAGATGGTACCATCTGCTCTCTGTTCTTCTCACACTGACCTTTGATTTGACTTCTCTATGGTTGTTTATAGAGTTCCTTCCGTCTAGAATCCCTTCCACCATTACTTCTGTTCCTATACTGACACATGTTTAAAGCTCATATATTCTGGGGTGCCTGAGTGGCTGAGCCACTGGTTAACTTAACACAGGTTAAGTGTCTGGCTCAGGTCATGACCTCGCAGTTCTTGAGTTCAAGACCCATGTCAGGCTCTGCACTGGCAGTGTGGAGCCTGCTTCTCTTTCCCTTTCTTTCTGCCCCTCCCCTGCTCACTCTCTCTCTTTTTCAAAATAAAGAAATAAATTTAAAATAAGTAAATAAATAATAAAGCTCAAATATTCTACAAGACTGTCCTACCAGCTCCTGGCAGGAAACATTCATCCCTCATAACACATTAGGCACATCTCCATGTTAACCTTGCATATCTTGTGATGCAGTTGTGTACATGACTTCCCTCCCAGCGGTCTAGAGGTCTCCTGAGACTGAATCCATATTAAAATAATATTTGTAGGGGCGCCTGGGTGGCTCAGTCAGGTGAGTGCCCGACTTCTGCTCAGGGCATGGTCTCACGGTTCGTGGGTTTGAGCCCCGCGTCTTCTGTGTCTCCCTCTCTCTTTCTGACCCTCCCCTGCTCACGCTCTCTCTCTCTCTCTCTGTCTCTCTCTCTCTGTCTCTCAAAAATAAATGAAAACATTAAAAAAATCAAATAAATTAATTAATTAAAAAAATAAAATTTGTATTGTTCCATGTGGCGCCTGGCTGGCTCAGCCAGTGGAGCATGTGACTCTTGATCTCAAGATTGTTGTTTTTTTTTTTTAAATGTTTTACTTTTTTAAATTAATAGTTTATTGCCAAGTTGGTTTCCATATAACACCCAGTGCTCTCCCCCACAAGTGCCCTCCTCCATGACCTTCACCCCCTCCCCCTTCCCTCCTTCCTTTTCAGCCCTCAGTTTGTTTTTAATATTCAAGAGTCTCTCATGATATGCCTCCCTCCCTCCCTCTCCCTAACTTTCTTTTCCCCCTCTTTCCCCTCCCCATGGTCCTCCATTCAGTTCTCCTGTTAGACCTATGAGTGCAAACATATGGTATCTGTCCTTCTCTGCCTGACTTATTTCACTTAGCATGACACCCTCGAGGTCCATCCACTTTGCCACAAATGGCCAGACTTCATTTTTTCTCATGGCCATGTAGTACTCCATTGTGTAGATAAACCACATCTTCTTGATCCATTCATCAGTTGATTGGCATTTAGGTTCTTTCCATGATTTGGCTATTGTTGAAAGTGCTGCTATGAACATTGTAAGTTCAAGGTTGTAAGTTTGAGCCCCACATTTGGTATAGAGATGACTTAAAAATAAAATCTTACAATAAAAATAAAATAAAATAAAATTAAAACAGTATTTGCATTCCTCTGAAGCATATGACACAGACCCTTGAACATAAAGAAAGAGACTTTAAAATTTTTATGGCACTTTTGAACTCACCTTTGTTCTAGAGCGGACATAACCAAACAGTACTAGTCTTGCTTCTCTAGCTAATCAATTAGAAGTGGTTGCTTGGAGTGCTGTATGGAAGTAGATAAAGCCACATCTGGCCTTAGGGGAAAAGAGTACATGATTGATTAGTGATGTCTGTCATGAGTGCAGGATGGGCCATGGCAACAAGCACAAAATGGATTTGACATTCCTGTTGGAGGTGCCTGGCTGAACAGATTACGATTCCTTTGGAATATATGCACAAGTCAAAGTACAATTTCAGGATCAGGAAAGATAGACATTTCCCCCCCAAAGAAAATGTAGTTTCTTTATTGCTCTATGAATCCTTTGTAACGTTCACACTCCTAATTGGTTACAGAACAATTAAATGTGGCCCCAGCTTATAAACTCAGCTCTGCCCATCAGATTATATATCTAATCTACTTGTAGCAGTATGAATTCAGTTGTAGAAGGAAATACCCTCACTATTTTAAGAGAAAAGCAATATGATACAAAGAATCCAGTGCTGTAAAAAGAATGGGCAGGCTCTGGGCTGAGTCTCTGGAAACAGAACAGCAGCACAGAACAGGACTCGGCTCCCAGGGAGATGCTGCTTCTCCCATTACCAGGAAGGGTGGTAAACGTGCATCCATCATTTTTTTTAACTTTTACTTTATTTATTTTTGAGAGAGAGAGAGAGCAAGAGAGGGAGAGGAACACAAAGAGGAGGACAAGGATACAAAGTGGGCTCCGTGCTGGGCTGGCAGCAGAGAGCCCAGTGCAGGGCTCGAACTCAGGAACCATGAGAAAATGACCTGAGCCAAAATCAACCAACTGAGCCCCTTCATTCATTCATCTTCAAGAACATCATCTCAAGCACTGTTCCCAGTGCCAGGTAAGCTCACTCTTTGCATGTTCTCTCTCCCCAGATTGCTTCCGTGCTCCTCTCATCAGAGTCTATGCCCTAGATGGCCTTATTCTCATTCCCCCCCACCCACGGGGCAGTGGGGAAGCGGGAGGGCCTGCGGGAAGAAGAGGATTTTGCTGGCCTGTCTGGCTTCCATTTCCACTCTCTTCCCTCTGTCCTGACCCAGGTGGTGATGTTTCAGGGCTCCACTCTGTCTGGGCGCTGTTGGGCGAGCACAGGAGCGAGCTCTTCATCTTCATCTGATTTCACTCATTATCAGAGGACGTTGCTGAAGAAATGGCCTTGGCGTAGGTGGTGAGTGTGGTTTTCTTAACCGGTGCTCAGGCTGGAAGACTCAGGTGTGTCAGGACATGGCCACAGAAGCAACTGCATCTGTCCTTGACACCGCCCACAGTTTCCAGCCCCCTCTTCCCCGCATGTGTCTCATCGTCCAGCACTGCGTGACTCCTGGCACCTCGTGTCTCAGGGACTCCAGCCAGCCCTCCTTCACCCGCTAGGACCTGAGTAGAACAAGAGGTGAGCATCCATCCTAAGCCCACCTCCCAGCACAGGGACCTGGGCAGTCTCCAGAGGAAGCAGAGGGGAGCCCAGCCTTTTGCACAAGTACATTCCCAAACTTCTGGGGTTAGGAGCCCAGCCTCCCCTGGGAGAAAAGAGACAGGAAGATGTAGATACTGAGAAGCTTTAGTCACTACAGATTCTGCATTTCCCCTTTAAAACTAAAGGAAAATGTGAATATCAGTGGCTGCTAAGATCACAAGAAGAGACACCAGATCCAGCGTGCCTCCTATAGTCTTAACAAACACCACTGATAATCTTGCCAAAAGGATTAAGCTTGATCCCGTGTTTGGATCCAGCTGCAAATTTCCAGGAAATAGAAAGAAAGAAGTACAACAAGAATGTGCAATCAGCAAAACTGACCATGGAAACTCTGTGGGTCAAAAAGTCTAGTTCATCGACTCATGAGTTGCAATGAAATAAAGGAACTGAGGAGAAACATAGATTAAACAACAACTCTTTAAAGTGAGCTAGATTAAACTCAATCTTGAATTGTACCTGTGGGTGGCAACACTAAAAAACAAGACCAAAAACACACACCAAAACCAAATACTTGGAAGTGGTATGAAAGCATGACATTTTTTATGGGGATCGGTAGGCAATGTGGTAACGAAGTTCTTTCTTTGACCCAGGCCAGATTCATCTTATTACAATTCATTAGACCATAATTTGATTTTTGTGGCTTTCTGTATTTGTGGGGTTTGTTACAATAGAAAAATTTTTTAAATTTTTTAAATGTTTTATTTATTTTTGAGACAGAGACAGAGCATGAGTTGGGGAGGGGAAGATGGGGGGAACCACAGAATCTGAAGCAGGCTCTAGACTCTGAGCTGTCAGCACAGAGTCCGACGCAGGGCTTGAACTCACAAACTGTGAGATCATGACCTGAGCCGAAGTTTGACACTTAACCAACTGAGCCACCCAGCCACTCCTAGAAGTATTTTTGAAAAATAAAAAATCAGAAAGCAGAGAGGGAGCTTGTTTCAGAGAGGGGGACCCTACAGGTGGCAGAATGCTGCACCAGAATGAGAGTCGTGGGGTGAAATACTGGCTGCTGCTGTCTCTGAAAAATCCTGCCGCTGCCCCGTGTCTGCGGCCCTCACCTCTGTGATAATGCACCAGCGTGGCTAACCCACTGCCCTTTATGTTCTGTGGATTCTGTGGCCATGTTGACCCATAGATTGTTTCCTGTTTCAAGCTGACATGATCCTGGGTGATTGCTAAAGTTCAAAATATATTTTGCAAACAAATATGTTATAATCTGGTAAAAGGACATGTTTAATATGGCCGACACTGCCATGAGCCGACTCTACATCCTTTTAGTCTCCCTATCTTCCTAACAGAGCCCTGACTACGAGGGGATGCACTGTGCCAGCTAAAACAAACTCTATTTCCATGTTCTTGCGTAGGAGAGAGGGCCCGTGAGGCCAGTAGGTACGGCTTCCAAGGAACCGACTGTTTGTTTTCCTGATAAAAATAACTGGCTCAACCAGCTTTTGAGTTTTACTTTTTATCCTTCCTCCACATCTCCCCTGAAACCAGTGCAGCGGCCTGGATGAGCCTGCAAAAGAGGGCTGTGTGCTAAGTACGTGTGAGCAGATGATGGAAAAGTCTGAGCTCCTGGGGCCTCACTGACTCCCTGCTCATCCCTGTCTGCTGCTTCTAGACTTCCCGATATGTTTAAAAATGACACCTCTTGGTTGGTAAATGTCTGTGATTGGATTTCTGTTACCTGCAGCCAGTAGCCTCCTAAAGAACTGAGTGTTTCCATCCGCCGCAGTAGGGATTGCTCAGAAAGCTAAAGCTAACATTGCAATTGTCACCTCTCTACTGTTAGGGCATCTGAGAGCCAGTTTTGAGATGATCTTCGCTCTGGCTCAGAAGTAGAATGGCGCCAGTGTAGGGAGGTAGGTCTCCTTGGCTTTATGGACTGATGGTGAGGAGCAAAGGTTTCAGGATAACAGAGACGCAGGCAGGTGATTCTGAGGCTTTCAAGAGCATTCATTAAGAACGTGTCAAGGCGAATGTAGAAGAGCTTTGTAGGTGATAGAGCACTGTGCACCTGCGTGGGCTGGTTACTATCTTCAGCTTCTTCTGTGGTACAAATAGAGACCTCACGGATGTAAAGAACCACAATGGGAAGAATACTAAGTTGCATTTTACTTATTTTTATTTTTTATAAGTTTATTTATTTATATTGAGAGAGAGTGTGTGTGTGTAAGCAGGGGAGGCACAGAAAGACAGTGAGAGAGAATCCCAAGTAGGATCCACATTCACCACAGAGTCTGACGTGGGGCTTGAACCCCTGAACTGTGAGATCATGACCTGAGCTGAAACCAAGAGTCGGATACTCAACTGACTGAGCCCCTCAGGAGCCCTGGAAGAGCACTGAATTTTAAATAAGGATGAGTATTTGCGGTCTGGCCCCACCACCTGTTGGCCACATGAACTTGGACAGGTCATTCAGCTTCTATGAAGAGGTTAATGCCTGCCTCACAGGACTGTTGGGAGGCCTGGATTTGATGGCATCCATGAAGCTGCTGCCACAGCACGTGTTGCACCTAGTAGGTGCTCTACAAATGGAGGCCTTGCTATTTTCTCACCCGCAATATGGTCTCTCATTAAGTAACAATTCAAATTATGTCTAAATTGTCATCCCAAGACTGAACAGAACTTTAGTTGTCCTCTGGTCCAGCTGCCATCTAAGGCCAAAATCTCGGCTGCAACATCCCTTTCGGATGGAGAGCCAGCCTCTCTTTGCACACTCTTAGGAGCAAGGAGCTTCCTCCCAGGAACCAGCAGTGGCCTCTTCTGCACTGGTTGAGTGCTTTCCCTGAATTCTGAGCCATGTACGGTTTTTGCCGGCACACTCCTCCCTGGCCTGGCTCCCTGGAGGTCAGCCACTCTGACAAACCTAGTGCATTTTCCCTTGCACCAGGCCATCCATTGCCTCTGGTCAAAACTGGGTCCCGGGTAGCCATTCCCCAAGGCGCCCACTCCCTAGAGGTCAGACGCTGGCAGTCAGCCCACAGACCGCTGAATCTGGTCTGCATGTATGGAAGTTTTTGTGACCTCGAAATGTTGTTTGTTCTTTAATAAATAGAATGAAGTGACAACATTTAAAAATCAGAAGGTTTCACATTTTAAATGTTTTTTATTTTTAGAGAGAGAGGGAGTGAGCACAAGCAGGGGAAGAGCAGAGAGGGAGAGGGAGACAGAATCTGAAGCAGGCTTCAGGCTCCAAGCTGAAGAGGCTCAGCACAGAGCCCAAGTTGGGATTTGAACCCACGAATTGCGAGATCAAGTCCTGAGCTGGTCAGACACTTAACTGATTGAGCCACCCAGGTGCCCCAGAAGGTTTCACATTTTAAAAATCCAGGTTTGGGGTGTCTGGGTGGCTCAGTTGGTTAAGCATCTGGCTTCGGCTCAGGTCATGATCTCACAGTTCATGGATTCAAGCCCCGCGTCAACCTCTGTGCTGACAGCTCAGAGCCTGGAGCCTGCTTCAGATTCTGTGTCTCCCTCTCTCTCTGCCCCTCCCCTGCTCGAGCTGCCTCTCTCTGTCTCTCAAAAATAAACTTTAAAAAACATTTTTAAAAATCCAGGTTCATATGGAAAACATGCCAATGCCAAGTCTTCATTCCCATATGCCAAGAGTTGAGCTGAGTAGGGACCACCTCAGACATGGGGGCATTGTGGTCTGCTTTTTGCCGTGTTCCTTACCTCTCTCGACTATCTTACACTCATCTGGCTTCCCTTGTTTATATTTAATATCTGGTCCCAATGGGCCTTAGGGCTTGCCCCCTGTGCTCCATTCAGTGGGGCCTTTTCTGGATGTAAACAGTTCATTTTCAGCCAGGACCAAGGTAAAACACATTCCCAATAAGCAACTTGACTTTCTTCATCATTTTTGAGTATTACTGTTGAGCACTTATCCTAAAGAAGCATTTTCCCATGTGTCCTAGGCCACATGATTAAATATTTCATTTCTTATACTAGTGAATAGCTGGGAATAACATAAATGCCATGTCATAGAGTACTATGCAACCATAAAATCAATAAAAGTCATAATCAGATAGCACTAGATGTTCAGACTTCTAGAAATCTTGAATACATGTTACGTGGAAATAATAAGTTGCAAGATAACATAAAAATATGATGCAATTTATGTTTACAATACAAATAACATATTTACAAATAGATATATGTCTGTAAATAGATAGAAAAGACTCAAGAAGGCAGTGCATCAAACTTATCACAATCATTACTGCTGAAATATGACTGGCTTTGAGAACAATAGTTAAAGAAGACATTGGCTTTATTAGTATTGCTTTATTTTTTTCTTAAAAAATTTTCTTAATGTTTATTTAAATTTTGAGAGACAGAGTGAGAGAGTACAAGTGGGGGAAAAGCAGAGAAAGAGGGAGACACAGAATCCA
Source organism: Suricata suricatta (assembly GCF_006229205.1). NCBI lineage: Eukaryota > Metazoa > Chordata > Mammalia > Carnivora > Herpestidae > Suricata > Suricata suricatta. The sequence goes on along the minus strand of NC_043712.1, from coordinate 24,624,866 downwards.
ACGCAGACTCCAGGCTCTGAGCTGTCAGCACAGAGCCCGACGCAGGGCTCAAACCCATGAACTGTGAGATCTGAGCTTAAGTTAGATGCTGAACCAACTGAACCACCCAGGCACCCCTAATTTTTTTAAGTAAGTGTGTACTTATGTATTGTTTGGGCTCTGAAATCAAATTAAAAATACAATTCCTGCTCTGTGCAGAGCGTGTTTCTAAGATCAAGACTGAATGTGGAGAACTCAATCACCCTGAATCACATTTTGTTTGCAAGCTTAGTATGTCCTGGATTTCTAAGGAGTCCATACCTCCGGGTTTCTGTGGTAGAGTTCCAATTCTAAATGTGCTGTCTTCCTATAAATACACTCAGTCTTGCCAGACTTAGTCTTCTGATTTTAGGTTTGGAAAATACAGTCACTGTATACCTTACACAAATTGCTGTTTCGAAGCAACTGCATATCAAGAATATATCAAATTTACCAAAAATATACCCTGGGAGCCTCTATGTCCCCAGACAGGGCTCCATACTGTGTCGATTCTGACCAGCGTAAATGCTTGTGGGCTCAGACAGGAGGGACATTCCTCCCAGTGTTCTGTCCCGGCTCCAAATGGGGTAATGGCAGCCGGGATGCAAATAGCACCCAGGACCTTGCTCTGCAGGCTGTGCTGCCTGCCGTCCTTCATGTGTCTTCCGGGGGCTGAGCTCTGAAGTCCTGGCCGCTTCCAGCACCTCCGCTTCTAGAGAGATGCCTGGCTCCACGTGAGGCAGGCCCAGGAGGTGCTGGCTGAGCTGTTTCCACACCTGGCGGGAGCCTCTGATCCAAGCCATCTGAGACCCGACCGAGGCTTGGTCTCTGAGGTTAATTGGCAGAGGAGGGAAGTGATACTCATAAACTTGCGGACTCTCTAGGCTCGGGGGTGACCTGATATCTCAAGGATGGCCTGAGTCCCAGGCAGGTCGGGACAAGCCCTGGAGACGTGACTCAGTCAAAGCAGAAGGGTCGGATTTTGATTGGGCCAAGGGGGGTGATATAAACACAAATCAAAACTACAATGAGGTATGACTTCATACCCATTTGGATGGCTGTTATAAACAACAACAAACAAACAAAACCAGAAAATAACAAGTGTTGGGGAGTATGTGGAGAAATTGGAAGCCTCGCACACTGCCAGTGGACATATAAAATGGTACAGCCTCTGTGGAAAACAGTATGGTGGGTCCTAAAAAATTAAACATGGAGTTACCATATGACCCAGAAAATCCACCTCTGGGCATGTTTCCAAATGAATTAAAAGCAGAGAATCAAACAGGTATTTATATAGGGTTTTGTACACCATGCTCATAGCAAGAGCCAAAAGGTAGAAGCAGAATATATGTTCATCAAGAGATAATGGATCAACAAAATGTGGTCTCTGCACACATTGGTCTCTACAGCTGTAAAAAAAGAAATGAAATTTGGAACCTGCTACAACATGAATGAACCTTGAAGACATAATGCTGAGTACAACAAACTACACACAGAAGGACAAATATTGTACGAGCCCACTTACACGAGGTCCCTTAAATGGTCACATTCATGGAGACAGAAAGTAAAATGGTATCAGGGAGTTATCATTTAATGGGTAGTAAGTTTAAGTTTGGGAAGATAAAAAAGTTCTGGAGATGGACACTTTTGATGGTTCACAACCCTATGAATGTACTTAATGCCACTGTACACTTAAAAAGGGTTAAAATGGTAAATTTTATGTTAGGTGCATTTTACTATAATTTGTTTAAAAAGAAGAAAGGGAGTGGGGTGTGACTCGGGGCAGAGAAGGCCACTGGTGGCCTCATGATGTGACGGAAGAAGCCAGAGTCACCCGAAAGACCCTGTGCGTTTTAATGGACAGGCTTACGTGAACAAAGTTTTACAGCCGTCATTAAAGCTGGTTCTGTGCAGCTCTGGACCGAACGTCATCATAAATCCAGAGGGGATCAAAGTTAACGATGCCTTTAGTTGGGCTGAATGCAACTCTTTGTTCTTGCTCTGGTGGCTGTCGGGAGGGTAGGACTTCACATTCAACGTGACAGGTGTATGTCGTGCTCATTTTCCCTTAGAAGGTCACACTTTTCTTCTGTGCATGTCCCCCAATTCTTAGAGGACAACCATATGTTAAATCCATGTGCCCACCTTAGTGCAGAGGTGGAATTGCCTCTGGTTGGCATGCCTGCTGCCCGGGGATGGGGGAGGCCGGCTGGGTGGCAAGGGCATGAGAGCAGAGGCCCGTGGGGGGTTTGAGGGAAGGAATGTGGCTGTAGAGGCCTGCCGTGTGGCTCTGTGAGAGGGGCACGTGGGCTGAGGTCGCTGTGTGGCTCAGAAGGGGGGTGCGAGGGCCGAAATGGTGCGGAGGCAGTGGTAGTGTGTGTTTATAAGAGCTTCCACCGAGAAATTCCCACACCAGCTCTGGGAGGCACGCATGATTATCAGCCATCCCGGTAAGTAGGAGAAAAAAGTCAGCTTGGGGCACCTGGGTGGCTCCATCCGATAAGCATCCAACACTTGATTTCAGCTCAGGGTCATGATCTCGCAGTTTTGTGAGTTCGAGCCCGGTGTCGGGCTCTGCACTGGCAGCACAGAGCCTGCTTGTAATTCTTTCTCTCTCCCCCTTGCCTGCTCATGCTGTCTCTGTCTCTTTCAAAATAAATAAATAAACTTTAAAAAAAAAAAGTCAGCTTAGAAAGAGGAAGGAACTCATCTAAACCACTGCAATGAGTTAGCAGTGAACCTGGGATCAGAACCATGCTTCTTTGGCTCAGGTACTAAGTTAATCAGGCTCCAAGGTACTAAGTACCTGTTCTTAAGTATATAAAAACTGAGAGTCTCAAGCAGTTTATGGATCCTCATGGACACATTACATTGCAAATTTGCAAGTATAGAAATTCTGAACCACAGCCAGAATTATCACTGAGAGGGACTGTGGCTGGAATTCTAAGACCCACCCATTCCTCCCTCTGGAGTTCTGCCGTGTAGAATCTCCACTTCTTGAGTATGGTTGGGCCTGTGCCCTGCTTCCAGCCAGGAGAATATGGTAAAGGCGACAGGCTAACCCTCCTTAATTACTTTGTATTACGTGTCAAAGGGGACAGGAGCTTGCAGATATAATTAAGGTCCCTAATCAGTTGATTCTGAGTTAATCAAAAGGGATCATTTCCTCGTTGGGCTTGGCCTAATCAGAAAAGCCCTTGAAAAGAAGCCTTCCCTGACGTCAGAGACTCCAACCACAGTTTTTATGATTCCACTGACAGGAAATGCCCAGCGTAGGTAAACTTAGAGGGGCAGAAAGTAGATTAGTGGTTGCCAGAGGCTGAAGAAAAGGGATATGGGGGGTGACTACTAATTAGTGTAGGGTTTCTTTTGGGGCTGATGAGAATATTCTGGAATTAGATAGTGGTGATAGTTGCATAAAAACTCTGTGGATATATTAAAAACCACCGAACTGGACATTTTAAAGGGGTAACTTTGATGAAATATGAATTAATCTCATTTAAAAAATAAAGTCTAAAAAATATAAAAAATAAAAAATAAAAAAATTAAGTCTATAAATATATTTTAAAAAATCAATAAGGAGTATTTACAATATAGTAGCTATATAAATATTGCCTGATGCTAAGCTAGTGATCTCTTTGATGTCACTTCCTGTCTTTTATGGGTTTTAGAAGTTTTCCTGTGGCTTCAGGCTGCCTTTTCAATTAAATTGGTTAATTTTATAGAAGGTAACAATTACACATGAAATACAATTTTTTAAGTACAAAAAACTCTATAATGAAAGAGGATGTACCTTTCACCTTGGCACAGTACCCACACTAGTCTCCTTTCTGTATCTTTTTCCTCTTGCTTTAAAAAACATTTTTAATCTTGGAGCGCCTGTGGGGCTCAGTCAGTTAAGAGCCCGACTTTGGCTCAGGTCATGATCCCATGGTTTGTGAATTCGAGACCCATGTTGGGCTCTGTGCTGACAGCTCAGAGCCTGGATGGAGCCTGCTTCAGAGTCTGTGTCTCCTTCTCTCTCTGCACTACCCCCCCACTGTCTCTCAAAAGTAAATAAAAATGTTTAAAATTTTTTAAATTTAATCTTGAAGATAATCTTATATCAGCACATTTAACGCCCTCCTTCGTTTTGAACAGCTGCATTTTATTCCAGTGTACAAAAGCCATACTCTATTTGGCAAGTTCTCTCTATGGATTTGTTGTTTCCAGTCCTTTACTGTTATAACCTATGTTGTAATGAAGACTTACGTACATAATTGTTTCATACATGTTTGAGTGTATCTATGGGGTAAATTCCTACAAGTGGAGTTTTTAGGTTAAAGGGCATATGCATTTTTAACTTTGATAGATGTTGTCAAAAAAAAAGCCTCTATGGAATTTGGAGCAATTTATCCTCCCTACAACAGTGCAAAATAGTGCCTCTTGCCCCAAGCTTTACCAATAGGGGGAGGATTAAACATTTCAGTCCTCATGAATCTCATTGTGTCTTGTGGTCGTTTTTTTGTTTTGTTTTGTTTTTTGTTTTTTTTTTAGATTTATGAAATTTTTAAAATAGTTTATTGTCAAATTGGTTTCCATATAACACCCAGTGCTTCTCCCCACAAGT
>NC_043712.1:24579460-24620139 GCF_006229205.1 Suricata suricatta | reverse complement strand
ATTAGTTTTTTTGATTGTTTCCTTTGCCTTGCAGAAGCTTTTTATCTTGATGAGGTCCCAGTAGTTCATTTTTGTTCTTGATTCCCTTGCCTCTAGGGATGTGTCGAGGAAGAAATTGCTGCGATTGAGGTCTAGGAGGCTATTTCCTGCTTTTTCCTCAAGGGTTTTTATGATTTCCTGTCTCACATTCAGATCTTTTATCCATTTTGAGTTTATTTTTGTGAATGGTGTCAGGAAGTGGTCTAATTTCATTTTTCTACATGTTGCTGTCCAGCTCTCCCAACACCACCTGTTGAAGAGGCTGTCTTTTTTCCACTGGACACTCTTTCCTGCTTTGTCAAAGATTAATTGGCCGTACATTTGTGGGCCCAGTTCTGGGTTCTCCATTCTATTCCATTGGTCCATGTGCATGTTTTTGTGCCAGTACCATACTGTCTTGATGATGACAGCTTTGCAGTCGAGGCTAAAGTCAGGGATTGTGATGCCTCTCGTTTTGGTTTTCTTCTTCAATATGACTTTGGCTATTTGGGGTCTTTTGTGGTTTCATATGAATTTTAAGATAATTTGTTCTAGCTTTGAGAAGAATGTTGGTGCAACTTTGATGGGGATTGCACTGAATGTGTAAATTGCTTTGGGTAATAATGTTTTTTGTTTTTTAAGTAGGTTTCACACCCAGCACAGAGCCCTACCCCAGGCTTGAACTCACAACCATGAGATCTAGACCTGACCTGAGATCAGGAGTTAGACACTTATCCGACTGAGCCACACAGGCACCTCACTTTCTAGTTTTAATTAACATTCCTTGTGGATAAGGGTGAGCATGTTTTTATAAACTTCTAAGCACAAGTTCCTTTTCTGGGGATTGTCTAACCAAGTTCATTGTCTATCCAAGTTCTTTGCCCACTTTTCTATTGAATTGTTGGTCTGTTCCTTATTAAATTAAAAAAATTTTTTTACATTATATATATATATTTATAAAATGAGCCATTTATTGATTTATGTATTAAACTAATTTTTCAATGTACAACTTGGGTTCTAATTTTGCTATGTTAACTTTTGCCATGTAGGGGAAAACATTAGTTTTCATTGAATTGAATCTATCAAACCTCCTCTTTAAAAAAAAATAGTATTTTGGGGCACCTGGGTGGCTCAGTCAGTTGAGCATCCGGCTTCAGCTCAGGTCATGATCTTGCGGTTCATGCGTTCATCCCCGCATCAGGCTCTGTGCTGACAGCTAGCTCAGAGCCTGGAGCTGTCTTCGGATTCTGTGTCTCCCTCTCTCTCTGACCTGCCCCTGCTCACAATGTGTCTCTCTCGCTTTCAAAAAGAAAAGAAACATTTGAAAAAATTAAAAATTAAATAAATTAAAAATAAATTTAAAGGCGCGCCTGGGCGGCTCAGTCAGCTAAGCATCCAGCTTAGGCTCAGGTCATGGTCTCACAGTTTGTGTGTTTGAGCCCTGCATCAGGCTCTGCGCTGACAGCTAGCTCAGAGCCTGGAGACTGCTTCAGATTCTGTGTCTCCCTCTCTCTCTGACCCAGCCCTCTTCACATGCTCTCTCTCTGTTTCTCAAAAATAAATAAAAAACCAAAAAATAAAAAATAAAATAAATTTTTAAAATAGTATTTTGATTTTGTGAATGTGTACCTTCCTAACTCTGAGATTTATGAAAAATGTTATCAAAACGCCTGGGTAGCTCAGTCAGTTAAGCGTCAGACTTTGCCTCAGGTCATGATCTTGCAGTGCATGGGTTCGAGCCCTGTGACAGGATTCTGTGCAGAGTGCTGGGATCCTGGAGCCTGCTTCGGATCTGTGTCTCCCTCTTTCTTTGCCCCTCCCTCACTCGTACTTTTTCTATTTCTCTCTCAAAAATAAATAAAAACATTAAAAAAAAATTTAATGTTATCTTGGGGTGCCTGGGTGGCTCAGTCAGCTAAGTGTCTGACTTCAGCTCAGGTCATGATCTCGAGGCTCATGGGTTCAAGCCCCACATTGGGCTCTGCACTGGCAGTGTGGAGCTTGCTTAAGATTCTCTCTTCCTTTCTCTCTATGCCCATATCCTGCTCTCTCTCTCAAAATAAATTGATAAGTTAAAAAAAAAAAAGGAAAAAGAAAAAAAACATTGTCTCATAGTTCATTCTAGAACATTTGTAGGGTTTTCCCCTAGCTTTTAAATTCATTATTTTTTACACTTTTCACAAGAAATATAACATCAAGTTTGTCCAACCTCAGAACGTAATCATGTGTTCTTTCAGGTGCTTCCAGAAACCTCTCTTTTTAGATTTTTCATTCTGCACCAGTTTGGTCTCACCACTTCAAACCCATCGTTATCTGGGACTTCTTTCTCTGCCTTCCTGGGTTGGTTGTTCTGTTCATGGATTCGCATGTCTTTTTTGTTTCTCCTCCGTTATGCAATTCCATCTCCTTTTTGTCCCCTTGCTACACTGGCCGAATTTGGACACTTGCGAGTTTTGTGAATTGGGTCCGGTTATGTGAATTCTTTGACCCGCAGCGTTCCCATCTGTGAGGAAACACCTTCCCCACAAGATGAAGGGGACAGAATGGACGGGCCCTGGGACTATGGCTGGCATGTCTCGCAGATCCAGGGCAGTGGCCTGTCCAGGAACTGACGGGGTGCTCAAGCACATGCTTTCTTTCCTGCCCCGCCCCCCGCCCGCCCCGGACCCTCCCCGGACCCGCCCCCAGCCCCCATTTCCTCGGGCTGTGACTCCTCCCATCTCTCACTCTCCCAGAAGTCTAGTCATTCACGCCAAAACGTTCAAGGCGTCTCCAGGAAACAGAACAGTTCCTGATGTTAAAAAAATATATATATATTTGATATGGGAAATCGCAAACACACACAAAATAGGAAGAATGATAGAATAAACCTTCACAGACCCAGCTATCACATCTATCACTTGAGGGGCAAATTTATTTCATCTCTACCTCCACGCATTCCTTATGCACCACTCCCCACACCTATAGGATCGCTTCGAACCAAATCTCAAATCATTTCACTGATAAATATTTCAGTGGGTGCCTCCAAAATGTAAGAATAAACACACATGCATGCACGTGCACACACACAATACCATAATAACACGTAAAAATTAAAAATAATTTTATTATTTTTTATTGATAGTGTTTACCTTTTCCTGATTGTATCATTACCATTTAAAAAAATTTTTTAACGTTTATTTATTTTTAAGAAACAGAGAGAGACAGAACATGAGCAGGAGAGGGGCAGAGAGAGACACACACAGAATCTGAAGCAGACTCCAGGCTCTGAACTGTCAGCCCAGAGCCCAACGTGGGGCTTGAACTCACAGACTGTGAGTTCATAACCTGAGCTGAAGTTGGACACTTAATCGACGGAGCCACCCAGGTGCCCCATATCATTATCATTTTAAGTAGTTGGTTTATTCCAATCAGGATGCAAACAAAATCCATAGAAAGCAGTTAGTTGCTATGTCTTTTTCAGTCCAAAATTTCTTTCTCCATCTTTTTCTTTTTCTTGCAATGTGTTTGTTGTTTTTCCCTTGCAAGTATTGTCCTATTATCTAGAGTCAGCCACATTCTAGAGATTGCTGATTGCAACCCCAAGATGTCACTAAACTCAGAGGCTGGTTCTTTGGTACCTTTGGTCCAGTATGCACATCCAGGGCTCAGGCAGGAGCGGGGGCTCAAGGAAATGGGCAATGCTGCTGTCTTTTCTGCCCTTCCCTGCATCAGTGCCTTGACCAGGTTTGCCACCAAAGTGAGCTGGCCATCCTGGGCTTGTTGGACCCCAAACAGCAGAATGGCCAGTGAGGAGGTAGAGTATGGGGGAGAAACTTGAGGAAAGGGCTCCTGGGTGGCTCAGACGGTTAGGTGTCCAACCTCGGCTCAGGTCAGTTGTGAGCTTGTGGTTTCTGAGTTCGAGCCCCAAGCTGGGCTCTCCACTATCAGCACATAGCCTGCTTTGGATCCTCTGTCTCCCTCTCTCTCTGCCCCTCCATGGTTTGCATGGGCATGTGCTCCCTCTCTCTCTAAAAAACAAATAAACATTTAAAAAAGGAAGAAAAGTGTAAATCAACTTGGGGAAAAGCTTCTTAGAGCTTCCACTCAGCAATAGAATTTGAACAAGGACAATAATGAAAATTCATGTGTCAGCTGACTTTACAATTTACATAAGACAACTTAACATAAGTTGTCTTATGTAAATTGTAAAGTGTGATGCTATGGTCTAGATATTATGAGACCCTTTTATAGATGCAAAGACAAGCTTAGAGGAGGAAAGCAGCATGGTCAGTATCACAGACTGAGCAGTGGAGCCAGAAGTTTCCCGCCCTCTGAAGACGCCCAGCAGAGCCTAAACCACCAGCTGGCAGAGGTGTCCAAAAGAAAATGTGGACACCAGACTGTGGAACTCCCTTCCCACATCATTCTGTTACTAGAGCTTTTCATTCATCCATCCATCCATCCACCCTTTTCCTTGGCCATCCACCAGCCATTCACCCAGCTCTGAGCCAAGCGCTAGGGACACAGAGTTGAATCAGACTCAGCTTTCATCCTTGGAGGTGCTCAGGACCGATGTAAACACAAGCAGGGGGGCGAAAGATGCTGGTATGGGGCCTTCCTGCCAGGCTCTTCTCACAGACACGCAAGTGCCTCTCCGAGGCAGTGGCTCCTGAAGTGTCTGTTGAGACATTCATCAGAATTAGCCAGCAAGGTGGAGAGGTGAAGGGTGGGGAAGGAAAAGAGAGGGCATTCGGAGCCGGGGAACTGCAGGTGCCAAGGCCCGGAATCTTTAGAAAGTGAGTGTGTGGGAGGAACAGCATTTCCGAATGGCTGCCGCGGACGGTGGGAAGGCAGGGATGGCTGTAGACCTGGGAGCCCCAGGCGCTGTTATTTTCCGTGGCCCCACCCCCACAGCATATCACGCATATGAAAATTCACCCACATTGCATATTAAATATGAGTAATATGTAGCAGTGTAACAGTTGAGGCCAGCTGCAAAGCCAGTTGACAGAATATCACCTTCTGTAGATATTTCATTCCTCATGTATTAAACTGGGCAGCCTTCTTGTTTTAGAATATTTGGAGAACATACGCCTATAAAGAAAGAGATGGTCTGGAAAGGAATCTTTTTGTAGCTACAACTCCAATACCTAACTGATAAATCGGTCCCGGAGAGTGGGTCCCTGAGAGAGATAAGCCTAGAAATGCCCCTGCCCCGGAGCTGTCATCCCAGTAGGTCTTGGCTGTTCTGGGGGGAGCTTGGTCTGAGAAGCCTTGAGGGTTTTAAGCAGGGGCTGGTTGACAGACTAGGTGGGCGTTAGAGGGAGTCTGGAGGCAGGGAGCCCAGAAAGGAGGCCCTGCAGGGGCAAGATCAGAGAGAGACAAGATTACAAAGAATAGTCTACCTCTGCTCCCAGTAGGCATGCATTTGCAGGCTTAACGTGTTGGGGGGCGGGGGCGGGGTTTGTTTGCTTGCTGTTTTCTGGTTTCTCCAGCAGGGGCCTGGGGCCTGGGGGCTGGGCAGGGGGCTGGGACCCAGGATTCAAGGATGATCACCTGGAGGCATAGGGAAGTAAGGCTGCCTCCTCTAGAGGGCGTCACAGGACAGCTTTTCCAGGGTGGGGGCCGGCACACTCACCAGTCTCGCAAACAGACAAGGGTTGACATCAGCAGTTGGGCTGGGCTGGAGCCAGAACCTGGGGAGGTCCCTGGAAGGAGCCCGTCCAGCCAGGAGAGGAGGGAGCATTCTTCCAGAGCCAGGCTGAGACCCAAGCTTGACAGAAGAAAAGACCCCAAGGCTTCCCAAGCCTGGCAACATCCATCACGGGCATGAAAATCAGAGACTAACCAGACCGCCTCGTCTTACCTGATAGGAAGCCGAGGCCAGGGAGTGGTGGAGGCCGCCCAGGGCCCTGGAGTGTCTTATTACAGCCAGGCCAGGTCTGGAGGCCAACTCTGTCCTGGCACTTGCCTATCTTTGATTATATATGTGGCTCAGTGCGTTGCAGTGGCCAGAGACGGTGCAAACAATACTAATAAATACTGATAAATACTCCCTGCACACCAGGCTCTGCGCTAAGCACTTTACATGTGTCATCCACTCTCATCCCACACCTGTCCTGGGTGCTGGGTAATGTCACCTCCATTTCCCCCACAAGGAAAGGATACCCTGAAGGTTAAGGCTTTGCCTTGCCTGAAGTCACACAGCTGTGCTTAACAGAGTCAGGGACCCCCAAAGGGCCTCTCTGACTCAGCCCCAGCACTGTTTTACTTTTGAGAGGACAACAGCAATGCCACCTTACAATACTTTCTAAGAATATGTAATTGTATTCAATGACATGACATTCTAGAGCTGGAAAATAGATTCATATACTATTCATATTCTCAGTAAGGATGTTCTAGTTAGTTGACCCTTAGCCAGGGGGTTAAGGACACCTCTTGCCCCAAGCATTCTGGCTAGTTGGTTGATGGAGACCTTGCCAGTCAAGTGACTTTGGAATTCAAAACAGGGTGCACTGCCTTTGGCAAATGCCTAAGTCCAAACACTCAAATTCTCACCTTTCGGCAAGAGGAGCCCCTAAATAGCACTTCAAGGGCACGGGGACTCCAAGAAGGCAGTGACCAGGCCAGAGTCACAGGACTGACTGAGCAGAATTGAGACCAGAACGTTTTGTGTCTCAAGACTGAACTCCTAACCTCAAAGCTCAGTTGTAAACCAACAAAAGGAAGGACTGTTACAGTAATGCAAATTCACATTTGCTTTCCCATTTCCCAGGACAAGAGAGCAGAAAAGGCAAAACAAAGGGTCTGTGAGAATATCTGTGTAAAGCACACAGACTCGAATTTTGACTTGGGCCATCCTGAAGCCGAACACAGACGTTTGAAGGACCCCGTGCCCACATCAGAGGGGCCTCCCAACGTTCATTCCGCAAATCCTGACTGTGAGCACCGCGACGACCAGGTCTCGGCGTTCAAGGAGTTTGTGCTCTAACGATGAGAACTGGGGTGGGGGGTGGCACTGAGCAGGATATATAAAAGAGTATTAAGTGCTATGAAGACAGTAAAACTGGATCATCTGATGAAGGGAGGTGGAGGGGACCATTTGGCGATCAGGTCTGGGAAACTGGAATTGAAATTGGAATACAGAAAGAAAAAAAGTCCTGTTGAGGAAAAAGCACCCCAGGCAGAAAGAAGGACAAGTACATAAGCCCTTGGGCCAGAAAGAAGCTTGGAATATTGGGCTCGCAATAGAAATACCATGTGAACACAGTGTGTAACTTTAAATTGTCTAGTAGCTACTTAAAAATTTTTTATTATTATGTTTATTTATTTTGAGAGAGCGAGACAGAGTATGAGCAGGGGAGGGGCAGAGAGAGAGGGAGACACTGAATCCGTAGCAGGCTTCAGGCTCTGAGCTGTCAGGGAAGAGCCCCTCAGAGCCCAACTTGGGGCTTGAACCCACAAGCTGTGAGATTATAACCTGAGTCAAAATTGGACGCTCAACCAACTGAGCCACCCAGGCACTCCTCTAGTACCTAATTTTTAAAACATGATAAGAAACAGGTAAAATTAATCTTAATGTTACTTAACTCAGTATGCAAAACATTTTATTAATAAGATATTTACATTCTCTTTTTCATACTAAGTCTCTGAAATCTGGTGAGGATTAGCAGCACAGATCAGGTGCCCAATGCCACATGCACCTACCGGCTAGTATTGGACAGGCCAGTGCCCAATGATAGGAGCCTGGTTAGCGCTTTAAGCCTCGGATCAGAGCTGAGGGGTTCTAAGGATTCTGAATATCCCAGGACTAATCCTCGGAATCCCTGCCAAAGGCCCCATTCCGGCTCTTTGGAGCAGCTGCCTCCTGGTGCAGGTCGGTGCACACAGAGGGGAAAGCCCCCAGCTTTTCTCTCCTGGGAGGCTCCTTCTCTGGGCGCGCACCCCCCCGCCCCAGACTGGTTTGGAAGAAGTCAGCACCTGCACACATGGGAAACCAGTGCGGCTGGCCCTTGGCCTGGAGCCACCTCCAGGGCCCACTTGGCCAGGCCTCATTCCAGATGCCAGTGTCCGCCCAGGTAAGGTGGGGCTTCTCCGCCAGCCGCCCGGCCACGCCTCTTGGCCTCGGTTTTGGTCTTCGGGTACAGACAGGTCTACATTCCTCTGAAGAAGCCTTCTCCCTCCTGGGGCCTCATCAAAGCGAGCGAAATCAACAAGAACAGTAAGCCAGGACATCGGCCTGCAGTTCCTGAGAGCGCCACGAGGGGCGCAAGCAGATAAGGCCGGTACTGGCTGTCCCCTAGACCTATGGCCGCCTGGCCGTCCCTCCTTTCATACCTGGGCCCCTAGCTGGTGAGCCCAGCTGAGACCCCACTTTCCACCACGATGTTCCTTCTGCCAGTCTCACCCTTAACCTAGCTGGACTGTGTCCCCAGTGGTTGTCTAGGTTGGTTAATTTTCTAGGTCTTGGGCCTCTGCCAAGATGGTGGCTAGGGTGCCACTGAGAACGGGCCGGGCTTAGGAAGGAGAGTAGATGTGCGTCAGAAGGCCCTTATGTTTGGTGTGGTGATAGGTGGAGACAAACAACGGTGAATCCAAAGTCTGTGCATTCCGAGCTGGAGCCAGGAACAAAAAAGATTCCACTGTTCGGATGTTTTCACCCCTGAGGCTGGAATAACAGCCGAAGCCTGACTGCCCACGTGGTGTCTGTGGCCAGAATAGGACCCACATAATAATGGCTTAGATCAGGGAAGCGCCTTTCCCATTCCATGGTGCAATATCATCATAATGGCAACAACAGCACTCTCCAAGCTCACGTAGGTACACAGTGAAAGCCTTGCCTCTGCCCTCTCCGCACTTCTGTGCGTTCCAGGGGCATTCCTGAAACTTGGTAGGGAGCTCCCTGACTACTGGGAAGTGCTAGACCCTAGAGGGACCTAGACTTGACTGATCCCTAGAAGACTAAGCGATTAGGCCAGCTGCTTCATCACCTCTGGGGTTACCCTCCCTCAGCCAGAGAGGGCTGTTTGGGGTGGGCTTTCCTGTAGGGTGGTAGTCATGGTCACACTCCTAGAAAAACTTGGATTGCATGTGACCTTGCTTTTGTAAGGAAGCACTCAACTCTAGGAGTAGCTTCCTTCAAAGAGCCCTAATAAATAGACAAAGGCCAGCTCACAGAGGAGCTTCCAGTTGGGCATTTCCAAGGTAGAAGATGAGATCCAATGACTGTACATACATATCTGGAGAGATTCCAATTAACAAGATGAAAAGAAAACAAGTCTTGGGCTGGGAAGAACACACTGGGTCATGAACAGGAAAGCCAAAGAAGGCGGTTTGGAAGGGGCCTGCAGAGATCCTAGGGTTTGGACAGCGGGGAGGAGGGCAGGGGCTGCCTCATGTTCAGTACCTCTGTTCGTCAGAGGGACCAGAGCATGTACTGAAGAGCATTTGCATGTACTTTGAGTGTATTTAGTCCTGGAGGTAACCCTCTGAGGCAGGTACAAATCCATAATCTCAATTCCAAATTCCAGGGAGCCCTCACCCCCCCCAAACGAAAACACTTTTATAATGTATTTGGTGGTAAAAGTTAATCTGAAATAACATGAGTCTTCTTCCCACTCACTGTGAATATGTATACTTTTGCTGCAAAAATAGTTACGTGTTCAGTTTGGGGGGTGCCCTCTCAGACTCTAATAGGGTGTTACGTAACACACAGTATGGGTGCTTGATACCTTCCTAAAATCTGAAAAATGCTGAGTTCTCAGAGAACTGGCCCGGAGGGTTTTGAGGTAGGAGATTATGACCCTGGATTATTCCCATTTTACAAGTAAGAATGCTGAAGCAAACAGTCTTAGGCCACAGATGTGCCAAAGCAGATGGCGGACTCCGGCTCGGGTCTAGTTTCAAGTAGGCAACTGGGACTCCATGAGCCCGAGTGGAGGCTGAACCTGCTGACAGTGACATGGCATGATGGACAAGAAGATTGTATGGGTCATATATGGCACTGATGAAAAGGCTAACAAATGGAGAATAGACCCAGATGGCAAAGAAACCATTAATATCTCTCAACTGCTAGAACCTAAGCTTTGGGCAGCTCCGAGATCGAATCCAGCGTCCCACAGCCCCTTAGCAAGTTTTGCTATTTCTCTGTGCATTCGCTTCTTCTTCTATGATATGGAGATTGTAGTAATATCTGCCTCCCAGAGCTGGCACATATATTAAACAAAATATGTTGGAAAGCACTTAGCATCGTGCCTGGGATCAATAAACATTCAACAAACATTAGCTGCAGACTACAATTCGCAAAGTGGGTGGGGCGCCTGGGTGGCTCAGTCAGTTGAGCATACCACTTCAGCGCAGGTCATGATCTCACAGTCCATGGGTTCAAACCCCATGTCGGGCTCTGTGCTAATAGCTCAGAGCCTGGAGCCTGCTTCAGATTCTGTGTCTCCCTCGCTCTCTGCCCCTCCCCCGCTCACACTCTGTCTCTCTCTCTCTCTGTCTCTCTCTCTCTTTCAAAATAAAATAAAGACATAAAAAATTAAAATAAAATAATAAAAACAATCAAAGTGGGGCAAGCCTACCTCTTGGAGACTTCCAAATCTCAGTGTGGATGGGATGAAAAAATTTTGGATCGCCAGTGTTGCTGGTTGTCAAGTAATTTGAATCATTATTTTGCTCCCCATGAAAACTATCATACAATGAGACTGCTCAACACCACCAAACCGTACACTCGAAAATGGTCAAGATGGTAAATTGTATGTTATGTATATTTCACCAAAATTGAAAAATACAATTAAAAGAAAACTGGCTCAGATACATTAAGGAATAGAATGCAAAAGTACATGAGAAAAGGGAATGAGATTTCAAGGAATTTCTAGCATTTGTGGGGTGGGTTGGGATGAGGGTAAAAGTTGAATGTGGGGATTGCAAAGAGGCAGAGATCACGAATCACAGTTTGACAAGCGTGAGAAACTCTCCTACAGGCCTTCTGGGGCCATGCTCCTGAACTTGGTCCAGGGCTACAGAGTTTGATGCACTTTGTAAACACAGGCAAATCTCAGTTCTACACATCTTCAGGATATGAATATTCATTGCGCATTCATCAGACATGTTTCAGGTCCTCTGCCGGGTGCTGGGGCGGGCACAGACTGAAATGTGAGGTCGCCTGCCTCAAGGTTCCCCTGGCCAATGGTGGGAATAAAAATGGGAAGAGGTGACAGTAAAAACCACAGAATGTGCTAGGTAAGTGCTGTGAGGTGCATTCAGAATTCCATGGACACTTCAAGGAGCATTGAAGAAGGAAGCACCCCCTCTGCAAAGGGCAGCAGAGTTGGGAAGGGCTTCATTTGAAGGCAACACAGGGGCACCTGGGTGGTTAAGTGCCCAACTCTTGATTTCAGCTCAGGTCATGATCTCATGGTTCATGGGTTGGAGCCCCACATGGTCTGATGTGAGTCAGGCTGCCCACATTTGGGTGCAGTGGGGACCTGTGCGGGTGTGAGGGCCCCTTCCCCCCAGGCGATGCTACAGGTTTCTCTACCAGGAAGGTCACCCGGGCCTTAGCTTTCCACTTCCTGTCTGGATCCTCTTTCTGTCCTGTGGCCTCAGGATTGCACTTAGAATTTTATTTCCTTACCTGGGTTGCCATGTTCGTTACAGCTCGCCACCCCGTCAAGCGGGATGTCATTGTAACAGTAATACTTACAGGAATTGATGTGACAGAAATAGTCATACAAGTACATGAGATGCATGTGATAGTCACCAAAAGCCTGTATTAGTACAAATAATAATAATAATAATCATGCCAACAACCAAAAAAAAATTCTTTTCCTTTTTAATATACCTGAGTGTGACTTCTCCAGGAAAATGTCAAATATTTCAAAGGCTCTGAGCTGACAGTGTGGAGCCTGCTTGGGATTCTCCCTCTCCCCCTCTCTCTCTGCCCCTCCCCTACTCACATTTTCTCTCTCTCTCAAAATAAAAAAACTTAAAAAAAAAAAAAGCTTAAAAAGAAAAGGCAACACCTGAGCTTGGTTGAGTACATTTTCACTAGACAGAGAAACAGTGGTTCTCAAACTGAAGCAAGCATCTGAATTCCCTGGAGGACTTGTTAGAACTCAGAGTGCGGTCCCCGTGCCCAGCGTTTCTGATTCCCAAGAATTGGCATTCCCACGAGCTCCCTAGTGGTGTAGCCACTGTGGTCCAGGGATCACACTTTGAGAACCACTGAGTTAGATCAAGAAGAGGGGAAAGGGTGTGGCAGAAGGGAAGGGGGCTTGTGCAGGGACTCGAGGGGTGAAAAGTAACAGATGTTTAGAGAGTGAAGAGCAAATCTGTGAGGCTCGAGTGTGGGGGACTGCCAGGTGCAGACGATAATGGACACGTGCACCAAACCTCCGAGTTTGGACTTGGTCCCGGAAGTGAAGGGCAGCCAAAGGAGCTGCTTGCAGAGGGAAGAACACGAAGAGATTGGCACTTCAGCAAGATCACTTTGGAGGGCAGGTGGAATGGGGAGGAGGGAGAGGAGGCAGGGGGACTACTAAGCAGGTGGTCACAACCAGCCTGTCAGATCCCGAGAGCCTTGGTTTTGTTGGTACCCAGGGTCCCAGCAGCAGAAAGTCCTCAGAACCTCGACAAGCAGCAGTTCATATAAAAACGGACCATCTCTCACCAGGCAGTAAGCATCATTTCATCGAATTTTCCTAATGGCCTGTGGTCAGATGCCGCAGTGGGAGCTGAGTTCAGGGACCCACCTAACGTTACAGAGCCAGACTCAGACCCCAAGGTGAAGCCCCTTCTCTTTCTTCCACTCCATATGTCCCCACAGGTGGAGTTTTTAGGAGCTGGCCTCGGTCCTCCAGGGGCTTTGTGGCTGTATGCCTTGTGAGTGTGTTGTGTTGTAAGTACTGGACACTGTGATGTCGTTGGCTGCCAATTGCCTCCTGTCCCTGTGGCAACACGGTAGGTCCTTACGGGGATGGAGACAGGGAGGGAGGACTCTGCCGGGCATTGGGCTTTTCCTCCTGGGGCAATAAATCAGGCACTGAGGGAGAAGGGTGTTACCCTACCCATCAATTCCACTGACATACCTTGGAATAATTCTCCAAAGCTCCCAATTTAGTGGGTGAACCATCCTTGCCAACATCCCAGGGACAATGGGGACAGAGAAGAGAGCTCACCTGCCACATAGAAAGTGATCTTTTTGGGGCGCTTGGGTGGCTCAGTTGGTTAAGCCTCCGGCTTCGGCTCAGGTCAGATCTCACGTTCGTGGGTTCAAGCCCCACATCAGGCTCTGTGCTGACAGCTAGCTCAGAGCCTGGAGCCTGCTTCCAGTTCTGTGTCTCCTTCTCTCTCTGCGCCTCCCCCTCTCATGCTCTGTCTCTCTCTGTATCAAAAATAAATAAAACATTAAAAAAATCATTAAAAAAAAAAGAAAGAAAGTGATCTTTTTCCCTCATGGATTTAATTAGGAACAGGAACAGAGGGAGAGACGGAAAAATGAAAGAGGAAAGGGTGGCAGAGAGAGAAGAACTCCCTAACCTGGAGTCAGAAAAGCTGTGTTCAGGGGCACCTGGGTGGCTCAGTCAGTTAAGCGGCCAACTTCAGCTCAAGTCATGATCTTTGGTTTGTGGGTTCGAGCCCCGCATTGAGCTCTGTGCTGACAGCTCGGAGCCTGGAGCCTGCCTCAGACTCTGTGTCTCCCTCACTCTCTGCCCCTCCCCCACCCATGCTCTGTTTCCCTCTGTCTCAATAAAAAAAAAGAAAGCTGTGTTCAGGAGTCCCAGGAGCCACTTGCTGGCTGCGTGACCTGCGGTGAGTCCCTTCCCCTCTCTGGGCTTTAGTTCCTTCAACCGGTAAAATTTTGTAGATAGAAGAGATGATCTCTAAGCTCCCTTTCCACTTTGACATTCTATTCTTTTCCTTTTCAATATACCTGAGTGTGACTTCTCCAGGAAAATGTCAAATATTTCAAAGGGCGAGTTTCTGTGTTTGTCAGACATCTTTTGTCACTCATCAGCTGGTCATGTCTGCATTCATGTTCAGGGGATTTTTCTACGATGTATGCATTTTCTAATTTCTCCAGTTATATTTCCTTGTTTGCATTGGTTCACTGTTGCAGAAACAAGGCACTGTTTTTTTAAGCAAATATGCAGTCCCATGCCAACAGGAATATCCTGTTTACAAGAGCCTCCTTTTACAAGGTACCAGCTGTTTGAAAACATTTGTGTATTGCCACATCAGAATAATCTCCTGATAAGCAATTATTTTTTTCTACTAACATAATTTTCTTCAATGTCATCATTCAGTAGGATAGAGCTCCTTAAAAATTAAATATCCAAGGTGATTACTATTATAACCGGGTTCCTTCCTCTTCTTCTCTATTGATCTGCTAGCCCTCATACAAAATATTGCAAACTACGTGTCTTATGCAAGAGAAATTGACTGTCTCATGGTTCTGGAGTCTAGAAGTCTGAGACCGAAGTGTCAGCAAGACTGGTTTCTTCCCAGGGCTTTGAGGGAGCATCTGTCCCACATCTCCTGCATTGCTTCTGCTGGTTTGCTAGTAATCTCTGGCACCCTTTGGCTGGCAGGAGCACCTCCCATCTCTGCCTTCGTCTTCATGCAGCGCTGGCTCTATATGTGAGGGGGTATGTGTCCAAATTCCCCCACTTTATTTATTTATTTATTTTTTTTGAGAGACAGAGAGAGACAGTGCGAGCAAGGGAGGGTCAGAGAGAGAGGGAGACACAGAATCCGAAGGAGGCACCAGGCTCTGAGCTAGCTGTTAGCACAGAACCCAACGCGGGGCCGAACCCACAAACTACAAGATCATGACCTGAGTCGAAGCCGGAAGCTTAACCGACTGAGCCACCCAGGCGCCCCCAAATTCCCCCACTTTATAAAAACGCCGATCGCGTTGGATTAGGGACCCACCCTACTCTAGTATGACCTTATTTAACTTAAACTTGCACTGATGGAGTCACTGACTGTAATTGACACAGATTTGCTCTGAAATCTTTAACTGTGTTTGTACTGGCTGCACATCCCATGGGCTGCTCCTAGCCATTGACTAAGAGTGGCAGGCACACCAAGGCAGCCCTGTTCCTGGGAGATGCGGGACTCCTCTGTGAGGTGACACTGGCTAAAGGTCTCCCCAACAAGCTTGCTGAGCCTTCCTGTGATTGGACGGCAGTCTGGGATGCTCCTGGCAAGCTTCATTCCTCGTCTCCTTCACTTGGGGTCGGACATGCAGCCACCCTTGTTTTGCCTCTTGAGATGACTCTACAGACCCACTCTGTTCCCCTCCCCCCACCTCCCCCAGCCCCCCACTGCTCCCTCCTGGTTTTCCCTCCTGATAAAATCCCTCCATGTTTAATCCCATCTCCCACTGGTGGAGGGGATGGACTGACCCAAGAGATGACTTAATGCCTTCAAGACCACAATGAGGAGCACCTGTGTGGCTCAGTCAGTTGCATGTCCTACTCTTGATTTCACCTCAGATCATGATCTCACAGTTTATGGGTTCGAACCCTACATCAGGCTCTGTACTGACAGTGTGGAACCTGCTTGGGATCCTCTCCCTCTCTCTCTGTTCCTTTTCCACTTGTGCTCTCTCTCTCTAAGTAAATAAATAAACTTAAAAAAAAAAGTAGAAAAAAAAAAAGACCACAAGGAGATATCACCTCTCACCATCAAGATGGCTACTATAACAAACAAAAACAACAAATAAGTGTTTATGAGCATCTGAAGAAATTAGAACACTTGTGTACTATAAGTAAGAATGTAAAGTGGTATAGCCATTATGAAAAACAGTATCATGGTTCTTCAAAAAAATTAAACATGCATTTACCAGATGATCCGGCAATCCGAGGTCTGGGTATGTACCTCAAAGAATTGAAATCCATTCTCAAATAGGTATTGTTCAACCATGTTCATAGCATCACTCTTCATGGTAGCCCAAACATGGGAGCAACCTAAGTACCCAACAGTGGTGGAGTGGAAAAGCAAAATATGGAATATATAGACAATGGGATATTGTTCAGCCTTGAAAAAGGAAGGGACCACATTGATGAACCTGAGCATCCCGCTAAGTGAAATAAGCCAGCCACAAAAAGGAAAAAGCCTATGTGATTCCACATGTATGAGGTACCTAGAGTAGTCAGACACCTAGGAACGGAAAGTGGAATAGTGGTTACAAGGGGCTGGGAGGAAGGGGAAATGGGGAGTTCATGTTAAATGGGTCTAGAGTTAGTACAAGAAGACAGAGAGGTCTGGAGATGGATGGTGGTGATGGCTATGTGACAATGTGAATGTACTTAATGCCACTGAATTGTACACGTAAAACTGGTTAAGATGTCAAATTTTATGTTATGTGTATTTTATCACAATTAAAAATAAAAAACAAAAAATCCTGGACATCACCAAAATAAGCTTCTGCACCACAGAGGAAACAATCAGCAAAACTAAAAAGTAACTGAAGGAATGGGAGAAGATATTTGCAAACGACCTATCAGATAAAGGGTTAGTATCCTAAATCTAGAAAGAACTTATCAAACTCAACACCCAAGAAACAAATAATCTAGTGAAGAAATGGGCTAAAGACATGAAGAAACACTTCTCCAAAGAAGACATCCAGATGACCAACAGACACATGAAATGATGCTCAAACTCACTCATCAGGAGGGAAATACAAATCAAAACCACAATGAGATACCACCTCACATCTGTCAGAATGGCTAACATCAACAACTCAGGCAACAACAGATGTTGGCGAGGATGCGGAGAAAGAGGATCTCTTTTGCACTGCTGGTGGGAATGCAAACTGGTGCAGCTGCTCTGGAAAACAGTGTGGAGGTTCCTCAAAAAATTAAAAATAAAACTACCCTATGATCCACTAGTTGTACTACTAGGTATTTATCCAAGGGATACAGGTGTGCTATTTCAAAGGGACATGTGCACCCCAATGTTTACAGCAGCACTATTGACAATAGCCAAAGTATGGAAAAAGCGCAAATGTCCATCGATGGATGAATGGATAAAGAAGATGTGGTGTGTGTGTATATAGATAGACGGATAGATAGTATGGAGTATTACTTGGCAATCAAAAAGAATGAAACCTGCCATGCATCTAGAGGGTGTTATACTAAGAGAAATTAGTCAGTCAGAGAAAGACAAATATCATATGAAGACTTTAAGATACAAAACAGATGAACATAAAGGAAGGGAAGCAAAAATAATATAAAAACAGGGAGGGGGACAAAACATCAAAACATAAGAGACCCTTAAATGTGGAGAAGAGAGGGTTCCTGGAGGGGTTATGGGAGAGGGAATGGGCTAAATGGGTAAGCGGCATTAAGGAATCTACTCATGAAATCGTTGTTGCACTATATGTTAACTAACTTGGATGTGAGTTTAAAAAATAAGTTAAATAAAAATTTTTTGAAAATCCTCGCCTCTTAGAGAGTGAAAGCTGGAAGTTAGGAACTAAGCGACAGCATAGTTGGGCAGAAACCTGAGCTTTAAGTCAAAGGACCCACCCAGGCTTTTCTTGCTCAGGCTGTAGAGGGTCTCACCGCCCGGTGGTCCAAGGCCGCGTGGAGTCTGAAGGAGGCTGCTGGCCCCGCCCTCGGAGTCCCCTCAGCAGACGGCTCTCCCTCTTCCAGCACCGAGGGCCCCTCCCACTCCCTCTCCAAGTTCAGCTGGATGTGGAGCTTAAGTGTGCATCCTCCACCTCCGTCCTTGGTCTGCTCTTTGGGGGCCCCTTCCCAGCTGCGTCCCCCACTACTCCCTCAGCCTGGCCTCACCCTACAGGGAGGCCACTATCAGAATTCTGAGAGGAGGCACTTTATACCTCCCCTCCCCCACACCCGCCTGTGGGCAGAAACACCCCAAACACCAAATCCTCTTGCCAAGTACTTGGAGCACGTGGATGACAAGGCCAGGGAAGCCTTGGGCAGAGTGTTTATTCTTTAAAAGACTTAAATGGTCAGAAGGCTTCTGGTTACCAGTTTATTTACCATTTAAAAACCTAAAGTCTTTAAATCTTTCTTTCTTTTTTTTAAATGGTCTCTATGCCCAATGTGGGGCTTGAACTCACGACTTCGAGATCGAGACACAAGCTCTACCCACGGAGCCAGCCAGGTGCCCCTAAAGTCTCCTAATCTTTTCACTGTTTGGATGGTCCTCATTCACACTTATTTCAAGGAGCTTTATGATTCACCAGACAGCTGGTAGTGAATTGGAAAACATGTTTATAGTGTTGGCTTATTGCTTCATAAACCTTTTTTTTTTTAGGTAAGAGAAAGACAGAAAGCAGCAGTGACTCCAGCAAGGAGGTTCCCCCTGAATGAACCATTGTGACCGTTTAAAGGCATCCTTTTGCCCTGGCTAACCCAGGAAGGCACAAGATGCAAAAATAGCCAGGTTTTTCTGTCTGGAAATTTTCATTTTTAAAGAGAGAAAATATAGACTTGAGTACCAGCCAAAGGAGTTTGGCCAAATAATCAACAGACAGAAAAGGAGAAAATACTTTCTGATGCTAATTCCTTCTTTTTAGCCTCTCATCTTCAAACTACAGTTATGGAAAGTAGTTAGGGGCTTAGGCGTGTTGTTAAGGTTCAAATCCTATCTCGACCATATATCTCGGGCAAGACATATAATCTCTGGGTGCCTCAGTTTCCTATTCTGTAAATTGGGAATAAAAACAGTGACTCCTTCATAAGCGACTCCTTTATGAGGGCGTGAGGATTAACCACAGGCTAGAAGTTACTGCACATTTTCTATGTGCCAGGCATTGTGCTAAGTCTTTTATATTTGTTGACTCACTTAATCCTCAAGCCCAGGATGATCTAATTCCAAAGCGTATGATCCTAAGGACAACATGATACCACATTGTGTTAATTGTGGAATGCACGTAAAAAAAGTAAGCCTGGCCTCAGTAAACATTCAGTAGTCATGGCATTTCCCCTCTGTTTTAGGGATGTGGATCTGAGGTTCAGAGATGAAAAAACTTTCTAATCACGACACCCCTGAGAAAGGAGAGCTGGGGCTTAACAGTGGATATCTCCTCCCTGAACCCAGGCAAACAGTACAGCTGAGCAGAGGAGACTGCCTGTCAGGCAGGGAGGTGGGGCTTTGACCTGACATTCCGGGCAAGAGAGGAGATGGAGGAGGGGCAGGAAAGGCGCTAGGAGCATGGTCAAAGTCTGAGAGCGGAGGAAGTGCAAGGCAAATCAGCATTCTGCGAACGGCACTTGGAGGGGTGGTTGGCGGGGGTGTTCGGAGCAAGGCTGGAGAGTATTTCAGACCAGATCTCCGACAGCCCTGAATTTCCAGCCATGATTGTACTTGACCAGCTCCTGAACACCTCGAAACTTTACAACCCAGCAATCTACTTCATGGTATATACCCGAGATGAAGCTCTAATCATGTGCACTAGAAAATATGTGCAGAATGTTCATGGCAGCATTGCAAATAATGGCAGACAGCTAGGAACAAGCATAATGTCCATCAGCAGGCGAATGAATGAAGGAATAAATGATGGTGTATTTACAGAATAGAATACTATTCAGAGGTGAGCATGAATGAACTCTGGCCACATGCAATAACATGGAACTAATGAGTTAAGAAAGCAAAGTGCAGGGGCGCCTGGGTGGCTCAGTCGGTTAAGCCTCCGGCTTCGGCTCAGGTCAGATCTCACGTTCGTGGGTTCGAGCCCCGCATCAGGCTCTGTGCTGACAGCTAGCTCAGAGCCTGGAGGCTGCTTTTGGTTCTGTGTCTCTCTCTCTCTCTCTGCCCCTCCCCCTCTCATGCTCTGTCTCTCTCTGTATCAAAAATAAATAAAAATAAAAAACATTAAAAAAAAAGAAAGCAAGGTGCATAAGATTTGGTAGTGTATAATACCTTCTTTTGAAGCTCAACACAAGTAAAACAAAATAAACTGAATAAATTTCTATATACATTTGGAGTAGAGCCATTAAATAGTAAATGAAATAACCAACAGGAAGTTCAGGAAAGCGGCGTTAAGAGATGATCTGGGAGGGTCTGCCAGGGGATGAGTTAGGAGAAGCTGTGCCCAGTGGACGCATTAGTACTCGAAATGTTCTCGTTTACAGTTGGCTGGTGGTTTAAGGGTATTCATTTTTAAGTTATATTTCATAATTCATATATACAGCCTATATATCTTGTCTCCTAATACTATTTGTACTTTTTAAATGTTTATTTATTAATTTTGAGAGAGGAAATATGAGCAGGGGAGGGGCAGAGAGATAGGGAGAGAAAGAATCCCAAGCAGGCTCTGCACTGTCAGCACAGAGCCCAGTGTGAGGCTCAGACTCATGAACTGTGAGATCATGATCTGAGTTGAAATCAAGAATTGGATGCTTAACTGACTGAGCCACCCAGGTGCCCCAATACTATTTGTGTTTTTAACAAGAAAAGGCACAAGTGCGTAATGGGAATGCTCAGATAAATTGAATGACTGAGCTCTAAATCAGAGCCACTTGTAACCACTGAGAATGCAAAATTTCAGGGCACATGGTTCTTCTAGAAATCTGTCATGTTCTTCCAATCTTTCATTCTTTCAGCAAACATTCTCCAAATCCCAACTCTGTGCCAGGGATTGGAGATAACACATTGGTCCCTGATGTAGAGGAGCCCACAGTTGGGAGAGTATGAACTATAGGGACCCACAAAGTTGTGGCATCAAGTCCTGGCTCGTCTGGACCCCAGACGGTGGCCATGGAAGCCATGACGGACAAGAAAGGACAGATTTCATCACAGGCATGGATGTCATCCTCTGAGCAGGGCTCACTGTCACCGTCAGCTCAAGCAGAGGTGGTCTTGGCATCAGGCATCTTCACACTGTTCCCGTTTGTGGCCTGACTTGCTGGTGTGTAGCCAGCATGCACCCTCCTGTCCTCCTCTGGCCCCCACGTCCTGCACAGGACCCAGCCAGTGTTTGCTGGCCCTCCGAGTGCACTGATGTTGAACTTGCATTTATCAGCAGCTTCAATTGTTGTGCCATTGTCCGCGTGACATGGAGGTGACGCTGGGAAGTCCCAGATGCAGCCCCAGGCCTCCAGAGCACTCAGGATGAAGCTGTGCCTCTCTGCAATCCATTTAAAAACACCTCTGAAAAATAAAGGCATTATATTTTTCTGGGCAACCACGTATAAGATGATTACTAAAGTAGTATTCCGTTTCTTTCATCTCATCTGTCTTGCAGTGCGCTCTGGCTCCCAGGACTGAGGCCACATCTGGGAAATCCCACAGTCCCCCCTCTGTCGTGAGCCCTATGTTCAGCTCTCTGCTGTCAGCAAGAGCCTGCTTCGGATCTATATCATGGAGCTGCTTGCTAGGCTCTTTCCTCCTAATACACGCTGAAACAATACCTACATATTCAAGTGAAAAGCAGTCATTCTTTTATCCCCCTAAAATAACCTGGTATCCTCAGGTAGAATGAGGACCAATTTGGCAAACAGTGAACAAAGATGTGGCTGTGGGTGTGGAAAAAGCCCTAGGAGAGCAAGCACGAGCTGAGCGAGGTGTGACCATCACTCAGCGTGGAAGTGCGTCTTCACACTCGGGTCTCCCCGACGGAATAGATGATTGTCGAGGGCAGAGACACATCCTTTAACTCCCTGTCTTAGAGGAGCTATTCAAGCAGGTGCTGGTGAATGTCTGAAGGGAAGAAACTGTTTCTGGATTTTGCTCGCCTGTCTCTCCTCTAAGGCTTTGCCCTTCTAAGCTGTGTGTCCTACTTGTCTTCTCTAAGCTGCTTGCGTTTGCTGGATCTTGGAGAGGCCTCAAAACCACATTCTGTAAGCAGGGTGTGTGCACGCCTGCATGTATAGATGCACGAACATGCAATCCGGTTATTCTAGTTACACAGCACTGAAAACCCCAGAGCACCAGGCTGTCCTCATTTATGAGCTTAAAAATAACAACCCCTTCCATTCATTCAAAAGTGTTTATGCTTTACAAAATGCGTCCACAACCATGCACTCAGGTCAAAACTCACCGCAACTTTGGGAGGTGGGTATTCCTGGCCCGTCCCATTTTAGGGATGGGGACACTGAAGCTCAGAGGGAAGGCACTGATCTGGCCAAATGCAGACCAAAGCAGGTCCCCCAGACTCGAGTTCAGAGACTCTCTGGGACACAGCAACAGGCTGTATATGATTGGTTGCAGTACAACGCCGCACGGTGCCCGGTCCCCATTAGGATGAATGTGGAAGGGAGGTTGAAATGCTTCTAAGCCCTGGCTGGCAGTTGAGGTTCTGGTGAGGAGCCCATTGCTAGCTGAGCTGAAGAGGGGAACCTCCCAGTGAAAAGCAGTGCTCCGAGCCTGCTGCTCAACAATCGCTCAGAGCCTCCTCTGCTCAGTCTGGGGCTGTGCTAGGTAGGCAGTTTTACTTAAGACACAGCTTAGCTGTGCGTCCTGCCCCTGGAGTTCACAGGAAAAACGCCTGACCCAGCCTGGGCTAGAAGTCAGACAGGAGCCAGAACAGCATCTGGAGGAATGGAAGCCTGTGCTGGGTTTTCCAGCACAAAGAGGCACGAGCTGGGTGAGGGGTGCAATGGATGAGAAGGAAAGGAGGCAAGTGGGGGGCAGGGAAGCAGGGGGCAGGGAGGCGGGGGGAGGGACAGGAAGGAGACCAGGCAGGGAAAAGGCATTACGACTGAGAAAGAACCTATGTAAAGACATACTTCAGGGCCTCCTGGGTGGCTCAGTCAGTTAAGTGTCTGACTTCAGCTCAGGTCATGATCTCATGTTTTGTGAGTTCGAGCCCTATGTTCAGCTCTCTGCTGTCAGTACAGAGCCTGCTTTGGATCTATATCATGGGGCTTCTTGCTAGTTTCTTTCCTCCTAATACACATTAAAACAAATACCTACATATTCGATGGAAAAGCAGTCATTCATTTACCCCCCTAAAATAACCTGGTATCCTCAGGTAGAATGAGGACCAATCTGGCAAACAGCGGACAAAGACGTGGCTGTGGGTGTGGAGAAAGCCCTAGGAGAGCAAGCACGAGCTGAGCGAAGTGTGACCAGAAGCTACAGCAATGAATGGGACCTGAGCCTGAAAGGGCTTGTGTACCCCGCTCGGGAGCTGGGCTGGACCATCTCAGTGTCAGGGAAACCAGTGAGAGTTTGTTCTGTGAACAACTCCTAAGGTTGGGGGAAACCATCATTTCCTTCTTGTGGTTCAAGTTGTCCTTTGAAGGTCATATTTTAAAAGGGTGCCATAAATCTCAACTATCAGGAAGTCTTGAGGATGTGATCTCTAACAGAGAATGAGCCTCAGAGTCAGGCTCTCTGACAGCTCAGTGACTTTGGGCAACCTATAGAACCTCTCATGGCCTCAAGCGTTCTGTCTGTAAACTGGACATAGGCTAGCGTGCCTGGGGCAGGACCTGGAGTTTGCAGGCCACAGTCTTCCTTGCCCACTTCTTTCTAGATCAGGGTTAATCAAACTTGGCATTATTGACATTTGGGGCCTGATAGTTCTTTGCTGTGAGAATCTGTCTTGCATGATGTAGCATGTTTAGCAGCATCCCTGCCTAGTCCCTACCCAGTAGATGCCAGTAGCATCTTCTCAGTTATGACAACCAAAAGTCTCTAGAAATTGTCGAATGTCTCATGGAGGAGAAACATGTCACCCAGATTTATCTCGGAAGAGGTGAAGTGTCAGACAGGTCCTGGTGGCCTCAGTTGGCTGAAGATGGGCCCAGGGGACTGGATGGCTTCCTGCAGATGAGCCCGTCCCTCCCAAGAGTAGAACCCAATGGGAAAGGAATAGTCAGTGAAGGTGTTTTTTTTTTTTTTTTTTGACATTGACTTTGTTACTGAAAGGGTGACTCATTGATTCCTTATATAACATTCTCAGGGAAAGACATCCCAAAGAGCATCACGTGCTCCCTCCCAGCACTCAAAGGTATGACTCCATGCTTCCCTGCTCGGGCCTGTCCTCATGAGAAAGCAGAAGAGAGGAGGAGAAAAGACCAGTGGGCTTAGGGAAGCTTTGGGAACAATCAGAATGACTACCCAACATGGCGGTGGCCTCACACACTTTCCAGGTCCTAGAACCTGGCCAGCCTGTTCTTTGACTCATAAAAATAATTATAGTAATGGTATCACTTGAGCATGTATGGTATACCATTGCACACACTTACCTAATCCCCACAACAATACACTATTCCTGTTTGATACATGAGGAAATTGAAGCTCCATGGCATCGGGGAACTTACACAACATTGCACAACTATTAGGTAGAAGGCAGCAAGTGAAATGTGTAGACAGGAGGCTTTCGTCCAGGTCTATCTAATTCCAAATCTTTTGTTATTTCTCTTGTGTGGAGCTCCAAGTTCCCCCTCTTGGTGGTGCTGGGAGAAGGAAGACAGCTGCTGACTTGGGAGGGTTTTGAAGAACAGCAGTCATTGACGCCTTAAGTGTTGCATTGAGTGCCAGAGCTTAAAGCCACAGGCACGTAAAACTGGAGGACGCTGCCTCTGATATTTTCAACTTTGTCAAATAAAGCTCACGTACAGAAAACCACACAATGGATAGCTTAGTAAATTATTACAAGGCACACGTCTTTTTTTGTTTTTTAGTTCTGATTTTAATTTTAGAGAGTTTAAAACATTCACAGAGGTATATGGAATGGTATAATAATGAACACCCATGGACCATCAAGTGACCACAAGAATCATCACCCCATGGCCAGTCGTGGTCCTTCCATATCTCCATCTTCTGACCCCTCTTCTGTGTTAAATCCCACACATTAGCCACTCTTTATTAACACAATCCCTTTGCTATCTGTATTGTTAGGACCTAAGGCCTTAGAAATTGTATTTCATTTTTATCAAGGCTCAAATAAGACATACATGTTTTTAAAGTCCACCAGAGTCAAGAAACAGAATTCTGGCTTCCCCCTAGAAGCTCCCTACATGCCTTTTCTTAGTCACAACCCTGACCCTCCCTCTAAAAATTGCTACTTCCTTGAATTTATCATCTAATTAGGCATATTTGGGCTCTGTGCTAAGCCTGGAGCCTGCTTCGGGTTCTGTGTCTCCCTCTCTCTCTGCCCCTACCCCACTCACACTCTGTCTTTCTTTCTCTCTCTCTCAAAAATAAACATTAAAAAAAATTAGGGGAGCCTGGGTGGCTCAGTCAGTTAAGTGTCCAACTTTGGCTCAGGTCATGATCTCACAGTTTGTGGGTCTGAGCCCCACATCAGGCTCTGTGCCGACAGCTAGCTCAGAGCCTGGAGCCTGCTTCAGATTCTGTGTCTCCCTCTCTCTCTACCCCTCTCCTGTTCGTGCTCTGTCTCTCTCAAAAATAAACACTAAAATTTTTTTAAAAAATTCAACTTGTAAGAATTTTTGCTTTTTAAAAAACTTAATATATCTTTTCCATCTCTTTCCCTCTGTGGTTTCTCCTTCATCCTTTTTCTTTCCACACACTTTATATTTTGAAGAACTCCAGAGACTGACCAGTGGTTTCTCAGTCTGAATTTTGCTGGTTGCATATTCTTGGTGCAGATCAACATTTCCCTTCATCCCTGTATTCCTTGGAAAGTGGGAGCTGGACCCAAAGTCTTCATCAGATGTGATCCCTTTGGCAGTCTTACAGGGACCACTGCATTCTTTCATCAGGGGACACAATGTCTTGTTTTCATTTCTTTTTTGGTGTGAGCAGCCATTGATGCTCAATGCTTACACCCATTAATCCAGCAGAGGTTTGCAAAATGGTGACATTTTATTTGCATATGCTGTTTGGGAAATCCTATAAGGAGACACTTTCCTTCATGTGTTATTTGGTTGCACAGTGATGCGGGTCACTGATCATGTTTGCTTCTGGAGGGGAAGGAGGTACCTTTTTATAGAAAGCTGGTTTCTCCCAGTCCGCATCTGCATATTTCCCCATCTTTCCCCACTTTATTTTCTCCTTTTGCCATTCCAAATTCAACCTGGCCATTAGATAGATCCTCCTGTCATTTTTCCATGTGTTCAATCTCTCTCATCTCGTATCAATACTCCTTCAGCAGCCCGTGCTTCAGTCACTGCCCTGGTTCACTCCTGCCTTTTAGAGCTGTGCCTTGAGAAAGTATTTTTACTCGCTTTGTCCATCACTTTGGTTCCTCTCATTCCTTGGCTCGCTAATGGCTGGCTCCCATTCCCACCCTGCAGGGACCCTGTCCCAGAAAGGTCACCACCAACCTCCATCAAGGGAAATTCATGCAAAATGACTTTGGCCACGGGGACCTCTCCCCTGTCAAGGGGGAGGGGCCTCGAAGGTTATTTGAATAGGGTCCTACATCATGAACGGTCCTAAACTTAGGTTTCTGATATAATCTCCAAATAACGGTATATACACAGTCATTGCTGTTGATGTGTTTGTATGTCCAGGGCATTGGTTTGTTAAAGATGATAGGTCTCCTTCATTTAAAAAAAAAAACAAAAACAGGACCCTCAAAAGTGAGGTCACCCTCAGCCTCAGTGTCCAAAACATCTTGTGAGGACCATCTGGGAGGCCCGACTGAGGTGACACAGGATAGTGGAGAGTCACATGGGCTGAAGGGAAGACCCTAGACCCAAATCTATTAGTCCCTTCTCCAGCTTCCTCGGCCACCAACCTACCTCTCACCTCCTAGGGTTATTGCGAGGATCCCAGCTGTGCTGAAATCATGCCTGCAGAACTTTATGAAGAGCAACCCTCAATCAGAACAGCCTTCTGGGAACTCTACCACTATTTCTTTTTTTTTTTTAATTTCTTTTTTTAAATTAATTTTTTTTATTTTAGAGAGAGGAAAAAAAGTGTGAGTGGGGAAGAGGAGCAGAGATAGAGAGAGAGAGAAAGAGGATCCCCAGCAGGTTCCACACTCAGCATGGAGCTCCAGCCCCCATCCCAGGATCATGACCTGAGCTGAAATCAAGAGTCTGACACTTAACTGACTGAGCCATCCAGGAGCCCCTACCAGTATTGTTTCTTAAATGAAATCAGAATCAACTCCATGAGAAACTCTCCAAAGGTGCTACCTGTGGCAAGGGTGAGAACACGGTTTCCTGGTATCTGGTGCACTTACAAGCATAAATGTGGTGCGCACACACAAATCTGGTTACGCATGTGAACTGGTTGTGACGCAAATTGTATTCCTTACCATAGACCACATTTCTTAAAGTTTGAAAATCAGTGCTGCACTATTAGGCATCTTTACTTCATCTCCCTTGAGAATGGGGATTGTTCTCCTCATTTACAGATGAACAAATTGAGGCTTCAAGAAGATCTGTGGTCTGGGATTCATATGCATGTTTTAAACCTAAGGCCTTGGAAATCGATTCAAACATCCTAAACTTCAGAATCACATGGGGGCACCTTTTACATGCTCCTTCCCGGGCCCTCTACAGAGATCCTGACTGGGGGCGGGGGTCACAAAACGACTTCTATAAGGAGCCCCACCCCCACCCCCGGGTGATCTGAGCGCCAACTCTCCTGCCTGCCACACTGCACCTTGCCACTCTGGAGCAGTGATTCCGGGGGTTTGGCTGACCCCCCGTGGGGCTGGACAGAAGCACTTGGACCCCGAATTTCAGCTTACTATCATGCCATTCTTTAATAATGGCTATGCATTTTACAACGTGCTTGCTGTACAACTACCGTAGCTGATGTGCATCATTTACAAACACCCGTCTGGGCTTACGCTCTGCGTATGGCCCTGCGCAAACCTGGCTACATGTAAATGCACCTACGGGCTTCCAAGAGAAATACAAGTTTTGGGCACACAATGCGGAGAGTGCCTTAACGTTTTCACCTGTTGGGGGGCAACGAGAAAAGGAAGGAGACTGCTGCTTTGAGCGAGAGTCATCACCCACGTCTTGTTTTCAGAAAGATGCTTGTTATTTGTTCGGGCTGCCTCTCTGAAGGCGGCACGGCGGTGCCACATCCTGTAGGGGTGCGCGGGATATAATAATGGCCCCTGGCACTCTGCAAAGCCGGGGGTGGTGAGGTGGTCGAGAACACGCAACGAATTTGGAGCAGGCCGGTGTTGAGATCGGGCTGGGGCTCTGCAGTGGACTTGCCGTGACACTCTGGGCAGACACTTTGTCTCTACGACCATCGGCTCCCTCAACTTTGAACGAAAGTAGTAACAATTCCGATCTCCATGGGTGGCTGGGGTAATCAAATGAGCCAACAGTAGCAAATAACTCCCATACTCTTATAAAGCACCTGTCGCTGTACCAAGTACTTTACATGGGTTACGCAACTATGCTGTTCAGGAAATACCATTACAAACAGGAAACCAAGGAAGCGGTAGGTTAAATTCTTTGTTCCAGATCAGAGCTAGTCAGTGACAGATCCAGCAAGGACAACCAGGCTAGTTCTAGAAGCCACATTCAGCCATGCTTTTCGATAGTATCTCTCTAACACGGTGTGCCAGATGCTCTGCACAGCGCCTGGCACTGAGTGAGTGTTCAAGAAAAGGTTATTACTACTAGTACTCTTACTACGGATACTATTGCCAGGTGTCTGCTGTATTCTGGTGTGGCTTTTCCCAAGCAGGTCACCTCACTGAGTCTTTGCAGGAAACCGGCCATGTGCATATTATTAGCCACAACTTAGGCAGAGGAAACTGACCCTTAGAGAATTTGCCCATGAGAACTTCCTTAGAGAGGCACCTGGGTGGCTCATTCAGTTAAGCATCCAACTCTTGATCTTAGCTCAGTTCTTGATCTCAGGGTCCTAAGGTCAAGCCCTGCATTGGGCTCCGCACCTTTGCTTTTGTGTCCGAGATGTATTCTTATGAAATGCAGGTGATCCTGTTTAAAATCTCTGGGGAGAGGAACTGAATGGACAGTGTCATTTCTGTCACAGTCTCTAGAAATCAGCTCTACCCTCACTCCAGTTGGATGGCTGAACAGGATGAGGATGGCCCATTGATCATTTTTCTGGGGGAGGTCTGAATTCCCAGGAAAGGGGAACCTGGAATCAATTGTCGGCCAACACTGGTAGGGATCATCTGAAAATGCCCAGCATGTTTGCTGGAAATGAAGGATCAGATCAGACAAAACAATGACAACATGCTGCCACTGTTTGGGAAGGTGAGATGTAAAATGGTAAATGTGATAACAAATGCAACATATTTCTTTCCTCTTGTGTATATAGTTTTGAAACACACAACTTATAAAACATCTGTGGGTTTCCTTTTCATTGTAGATAAAGTCGGCAGAGTTCCTGCTAAAATCTCACAAAGCCTTTTCTGTGACTGAAATGCACTCCATCTTAATCCTTCTGTAGTGATGCCATTATTTTTACAGCTGTTTCTACAATTCCATATATGATTTATGTGCAAGATCTGCTCTCTTTTTTATGTAAGTGTGTACTGTCCCCTGGAATCTTGTAAATTCCCACAGGGCAGGGCCCACGTTGGCACATAGTTGGGGAGGGAGAAACGGCATGGAGTTTAAAGTCAGGGTCCACCACATGCTGGCTGTGTGACTTTGAGCAAGCCATTTAGTGTGTCAGCCGTTAGAGGTGAATTCAACCATACCTGGCCACTATTAGTAGCAGAAACAGAAGACACTGAATAAAAGCCCATCAGGTGACTGGCTTGAATAGGATTTGCATACTCCTGGAAACTCGGGTATTTATCTTGGAGAATTTGCTTGGAAACCTTTACTCCATGACTTCATCTATCTGCTTTACAGCACTCATGTTGGCAGGGAAGGGATAAACAACACAGTCATGGATTTCTTGGCCTTTATTAGGTCTTAATTTTTAATTAAAATTTTTTTAAGTTTATTCATATTGAGAGAGAGAGAGAGAACATGAGCAGGGGAGGGGCAGAGAGAGACAGAGACAGAGACAGAGACAGAGACAGAGAATCTCAAGCAAGTTCCATGCTGTCAGCATAGAGTGAGATGTGGGGCTCAAACCCTCAAACCATGAGATCACGACCTGAGCTGAAACCAAGAGTCAGATGCTACTGACTGAGCCACCCGGGAGCCCACAGGTTTTCTGTTTGTTTGTTTGTTAGTTAATTTTTTTAATGCTTATTTATTTTTGAGATAGACAATGTGAGCGGGGAAGGGACAGAGACAAAGGGAGACAACCGAATCTGAAGCAGGCTCCAAGGCTCTGAGCTGTCAGCACAGAGCCAGACGCAGGGCTCAAACTCATGAACTGTGAGATCACGACCCTGAGCCGAAGTTGGATGCTTAACTGACTGAGTCACCCAGGCGCTCCTCCCTCCCCGCCCCCTGCTGCCTAGCTTTTCATTTAAATTTTTATTTGGAAATAATTTCCAACTTACAGGAAAAAAAAAGAGTACAAATCAATCACCTCCCATATCCTTTACCTAAATTCACCTACTGTTAAGATTTTACCCTGTTTCAGGGTGAGTTACATGCTTCATGGCTTTTTACCCCAAAGTACTTCCGCACATATCTACTCGGTTAAGTACATTCAACTCCACTCAACTTTCGTGACCGACTTCATCTATTTACACTGATATAGGACTTTTGTCTTCTGTACCGTGCATATTCCATGTTTTGTCAGTCAATTTCTAAGAGGTTTTGATTGTCTCAAGGTACCAGATTTGGCCCCTGGGATTCACAACTCACAGCCATGGTGAGTAAAATTAATTTTGACTCTCTTTTGCTTTCAGGGCAAGGAATTCAAATAGGACAGAAGAAAAGCGACCTTTCTGATGAGATCCTCCAAATTGTAGCAAAGAGCGTATCCAGTGCTGTTGAGACCTAGACCAGTTCCTTCAAATGACCAGAGAGGAGAGAGGAAGACTAAGTCCTAAACATGGGGGAGGGGGTGTCTTATACCCGAAGGGTATGGAGCAAATGGCGGATGAGCCAGAGCCCAAACCCAGCAACATCGGGGGCCCGATAAGCTTCACTCCAACAAGCATTATCACCATTAGGGACTGAACACCAGCCTGTATTCCTCTCCCTAACACCCGAGACATTTGACCCAGTTCACAATGATGCTGATAAAAATAGTCAACACTGATGGAATGCTTACTATGAGGCAGCCACACTACGTTAAACATGTTAATATGCATTACCCACTTAATTCTTATTAACAGCCTTACTGCAAACAAGCCCTATTGTTTTCCCCATTTTAAAGATGATGCAACGGAGGCTTAGCCAGCTTACATAACCTAACCAAGTCCTCGCCCTTAGAAAGTAGGTATGGCAGCACTGGAGTCCCCCCCCTACCCCCAGCAGTTCCATGAGGAAGGGGCACCAGGGGACTTTTTTTTTTTTAACATTTATTTATGAGAGAGACAGATCATGAGCAGGGAAGAGGGAGAGAGAGGGACACACAGAATCAGAAGCAGGCTCCAGGCTCTGAGCTAGCTGTCAGCACAGCCTGATGTGGGGCTTGAACCCATGAACTGTGAGATCACGACCTGAACCGAAGTCGGACGCCCAACCAACTGAGCCACGCAGGTGCCCCACCAGGGGACTTTAAAGACCAGTGTTTTGGAGGAACTGGAGAAGGTCAGGTAGGGCTTCTCAAATATGCTCCAGAACTCATATTCATAAGAGCTAGGTGTGTACAGACATTTCCTATTGGTTGTTTCCTTTTGTCCCTCCAACTGCCCATTGGAAAAAGATGAACATAGGTTCTAAGTGGTTCTGTGAATTCTACAAGCCCCCATGGCTTTCTAACTGAGTGGAGATTTGACCTGGGCCTGCCATTTTTAAAATCCTGCTACCCCAGAGGCACCTGGGTGGCTTAGTCAGTTAAGTGTTCAACTTCGGCTCAGGTCATGATCTCACAGTTCATAAGTCTGCGTCCCATATTGGGCTCTCTGCTGTCAACACTGAGCCTGCTTTGGATCCTCTGTCCCCCTCTCTCTCTGCCTCTCCCTCACTTGTTTTCTCTCTCTCTCTCAATAAATAAACATAAAAAAAAATCCTGCTACTGCAGCAGGCAAATGAGATGTGGCCAAGCAGAGAATAATATATTTAGGGATTTCAGCATGCATGGTGTTTTGTAAAAAAAAAAAAAAAGCCAGAATAGCTATGTCACTTGGATAAACGTTAAAGTCACTTGCTGATCTAAACACTACTTCCTAAATGGCAGAACAAGACAATGCTTACTACTGCTCCCAACTCCTGAAGTTTTCAGATCTTCTCACCTTTAACCGATCACCTCCTCATTTACTAGCTGCGGCCACTAGCAACAGTCAGCAGCTGCGGCCGCTATTAGGGAGGAATAGCTTTCTCAGGGTGACCTGGTCTGGGACACACTCGCAAGAGGACTGAGTTCAACCAAAGTGAGAACCTGCTGAGACACCTGATTCTCCCATACTGGTGTCCTTAGTCATTTGCCCACTCCTTCCAAATATTTATTAAGCATCTATTACATGCCAGGCACCATTCTAGATGCTGATAGAGTAAGGAACCAAGGTAATGGCACATAACTCTCTTTTGTTTGAGTTTATGAAATGCTAACTCACACAACTGCAAAAAGCAAATAGAGGTAACAGTAGTAATGCCATTAATTTTTCCATGTATCTTATTTATCTTCTCTATTCATGACGTTAATAACTAGAAGGTAAAGGAGTAAAACCTGAGCCTCAGTGACGACAAGGGACTGGTAGAAGTTGACCTGCAGAACAGCAGAACACATGAAAGATCATGCCGTGGGTCACCAGGCAGCCTTGGGGTCCATGATTGCTTAGAATTCCCACATAATTCTGTTACAAAGCAGAGACTGGAGGGGCGCCTGGGTGGCTCAGTCGGTTAAGCCTCCGACTTCGGCTCAGGTCAGATCTCACGTTCGTGGGTTCGAGCCCCACATCAGGCTCTGTGCTGACAGCTAGCTCAGAGCCTGGAGCCTGCTTCCGGTTCTGTGTCTCCTTCTCTCTCTGCGCCTCCCCCTCTCATGCTCTGTCTCTCTCTGTATCAAAAATAAATAAAACATTAAAAAAAAAAAAGCAGAGACTGGAATCTCAGGCTTGCTGTGCTAGCTGAGCCTCACTTCCCTGAGTTCTAGGATACAGATAACACCTCCTATCCCAGGACTTGTGAGAACCGAATGATAAAAGACCTTCCATTTATATTAATTTCTTTATTAATGATCTCCCCCAAGAATACTTTTTGAGCCTATGCCTTTAAAGGACAGTAGTTAGTAAAAGGTCTTCATGGGGTACCTGGGTGGCTCAGTCGGTGGAGAATCTGACCCTTGATTTTGGCTCAGGTCATGATCCCAGTGTGGTGGGATCAAGCCCCATGTAGGGCTCCCTGCTGAGTGTGGTGCCTGCTTAAGATTCTTCCTCTTTCTTCCTCTGACCCTCGCTCCCTCTCTCTCTCTCAAAAAGAAAAAAAAAAGGCCAGTACTAAGAGGTCTTCCCTTTATATGCACGTATATGTATTTATTAAGCGTGACATAAGACATATATAGAACATTCCACCCATCAGCGGCAGGATACACATTCTTCTCAAGTGCACATGTACTGTTCTCTAGGATGGGTCACATGTTAGGCTACAAAAGGCTTAAAAATCTAAGACTAAAATCATCTTTTCCGAGTATCTTTTCTAAACACAATGATAAGAAAGTAGAAATTAGTAACAGGAGGAAAATTTAAAAATTTGAAAATATGTGGAAATCAAACAATACAATCCTAACAACCCATGGTCAAAGAAGAAATCAAAAGAGAAATAAAAAGATATCTTGAGATAAATACAAATGAAAACACACCAGGCCAGAACATAGGGGAGGCAGCAAAAGCAGTACTAAGTGCTAAGAGACCAGTGTATAGCGATAAATGCCTACACTAAGAAAGATAAAAGACTCAAATAAACAACCTAACTTTATGCTTCAAGGGCTAGAAAAAGAAGAACAAATAAAGTTCCAAATCAGCAAAAATAAGGAAATAACAAGCATTAAAGCAGAAATATAGGAAACAGAATAATAAAAAACAAAATCAGCAAACTTTCAGCTAGAATGAGAAAAAAGAGAAGACTCAAATAAAAAAATAGAAATAAGATAGAAGATATTCCAACTGATGACACAGAAATATCAAGGACCATAGGAGAGGTACCTGGTTGGCTCAGTTGGTTAAGCTTCCGACTTCTGCTCAGGTCATGATCTCATGGTTTGTGAGTTCGAGCCCCATATTAGGCTCTGTGCTGACTGCTCAGAACCTGGAGTCTGCTTCAGATTCTGTGTCTCCCCCTCTCTCTGACCCTCCATGCCCATGCTGTTTCTGTCTCTCAATAATAAATAAAAACATTTAAAAAAATTTTAACAAGTAAACAAAAATAAAGGACCAAAAGAGGCTATTATGAACAATTATATGCCAACAATCGGATAACCTTGAAGAAATGGATAGATTCCTAATAACATACAATCTATCAACACTGAATCCATGAAGAAATAGAAAACCTGAATAGATCAATAACAAGTAAGGAGACTGAAGCAGTAATCCCCCAATACAAGCCCGCCCCTCCCCCTCCAATGAAGAAAAGCTCAAGACCAGATAGCTTCTCTGGCAAATTCTACACAACACTTAAAGAATTACTGCTAGTGTTTCTCAAAAATTTCCAAAAAATTGAAAAGCAGGGAACACTCTCAAACTCATTTTACAAGTATTACCCTGATACCAGAGACAGCCAAGGGCATTACAAGAAAATAAAATCATAGGCCAATATCCCTAATGAAAAAGGATGCAAAAATTCATAACAAAATACTAGCAAACCAAATTCAATAGCTTTTTAAAGGGATCATTCACTATTCTTAAGTGGGAAGCAAAGCTTTTCAATATATGCAAATCAATAAATGTGATATATCA
Organism: Suricata suricatta; assembly: GCF_006229205.1. NCBI lineage: Eukaryota > Metazoa > Chordata > Mammalia > Carnivora > Herpestidae > Suricata > Suricata suricatta. The sequence goes on along the minus strand of NC_043712.1, from coordinate 24,585,317 downwards.
CAGTAACAGAATGAGGGGTAAAAAAGCATAAAACACCCTCAATAGATGCAGAAGCATTTAGCAAAATTCAATGCTCTTTCATGATAAAAAAACATTTAGCAAACTAGGTATAGAAGGAATATACCTCCACATAATAAAGGCCATATATGACAAGCCTACACCTAACATCATACTCAATAATGAAAAATTAAAACGTTCCCTCTAAGATCAGGAACAAGACAGGAATGACCACTCTTGTCACTTCTATTAACATAGTACTGGAAGTCTTAGCCAGAGTGATTAGGCAATAGGCAAAAGGAATAAAAAGTATCTAAATCTGAAAGGAAGAGGGGAACCTATGTGTCTCAGTTGGTTAAGCGTCCGACTTTGGCTTAGGTCATGATCTCATGGTTCATGGGTTCGAGCCCCATGTCAGACTCTGTGCAGACAGCTTGGAGCCTAGACCTTGCTCTGTCTCTGTCTGTCTCTCAAAAATAAATATATATAAAAAATTTTAATGAAAAGAAGAAATCAGTTAACTAAACTTAGTGTTAAGTATGTATCGAATTTGGCTGTATGCTTTTATATAATGTTATTATGTCAATTATATTTCAATGAGAAAAATGTCACCACATATATTAAAATAAAACAATACTGGGATACAGTAAAAAAAAAAAAGAAGAAATCAAATTTGCAGGTAACATGATCTTGTAAGTAGAAATTCCTAAAAACTCCATGAAAAAACTGTTGGAACTAATAAATGAATTCAGTAAAGTTACAGGATACAAAATCTGCACATGAAATCAATTGTGTTCTATACAATAACAACAAACTATCTGAAAAAAAATTAAGATAACAATTCTACTTACAATAGCATTAAAGAAAAAAATGTTTAGGAGCTAACTTACTCAAGGAAGTGAAAGACTTATACACTGAAAACTATAAAACATTAATGAAAGAAATTAAAGAAAACAAAAATAAATGAAATGATATCCCATGTTAATGGACTGGCAGATTTAATATTGTTAAAATGTCCATACTGCTCAAAGTGATCTACAGATTCCAAGCTATCCCCATCAAAATCCCAATGGCAGTTTTGTTTTCTTTTGTTTTGTTGTACAAAAATAGAAAAAAATCCTAAAATTCATGTAGAGCCACAAAAGACCCAGAGTAGCCAAGGTGATCTTGAGAAAAAAAGAACAAAGTTGGAGTTACCACACTTTTCAATTTCAAAAAATATTACAAAGCTATTATAATTAAAACAGCATAGTATGGTGCCTGAGTGGCTCAGTCAGTTAAGCATCTGACTCTTGATCTCAGCTCAAGTCTTGATCTCAGGGTCATAAGTTCAAGCCCCATGTTGGGCTCCATGCTGGGTGTGGGGCCTACTTAAAAACAAAAACAAAAGCACAGCATGGTACTAGCATTAAGGCAGACCTATAAGCCAATAGAATAGAATAAAGAGCCCAGAAATAAATCCAAGCATATATGATTAACTGGTCTTCAACAAGGGTGCTGAAAATACACAATGGGGAAAGGATCATCTCTTTCCAAACAAACAAAGTTTGGAAAATTGGATATCCACATGCAAAAGAGTGAAATGAGTCCCCTATGTAACATCATGCACAAAAATGGACTCAACATAGATGAAATATTTTTTAGATCTTTAAGATCTACAACTATAATTTCCTAGAAGAAAACACAGGAGGAAAGCTTCGTGACTTTGGTTTTGGCAATGATTTCCTAAATATGACACCAAAAGCTCAGGAAACAAAATAGATACATGAGACTTCATCATAACTACATCATAAGCAGTTTCTTCACAGGGGCTCCTGGGTGGCTCAGTCAGTTGGGCATCAGACTTCAGCTCAGGTCATGATCTCACATTGGTGAGTTCAAACCCCACATTGGACTCTCTGCTATCAGCACAGGGCCCACTTCAGATTCTCTCTTCCTCTCTCTGCTCCTCCCTGCTCATGCTCTTTCTCTCAAAAATAAATAAACTTAAAAAAAAAGTTTCTGAACTGTAAAGGAAATAACCAGCAGAATGAAAAAAGAAAAATATGTACAAGCCATTTATCTGATAACAAGTTAATGTCCAAAACACACAAGGAATTCATACAACTCAATATCAAAACAAAACAAAACAAAACAATCCAAAAAACAAGTAGCCCAATTTTAAAAATGGGCAAAAGACTAGAATAGGCATTTATCCAAAGATACACAAATGTCCACTGGGTATATGAAAAGGTGCTCAACATGACTAATCATCAGAGAAATAAAATCAAAATCACAACGAGATATTGTCTCACACCTGGTAGGATGGTTATTACCGACAACAAAACTAAACTAAACTAAACAAAGGATAACAAGTGTTGGCAAAGATGTGGAGAAATTAAAACCCTTGTTTACTACTGACAGGAATAGAGAATAGTGCAACCTCTATGGAAACCACTACAGACATTCCTCAAAAAATTAAAAATAGAGCTACCATACAGTCCAGCAATCCTACTTCTGGGGATATATCCCAAGTATTTGAAATCAGGATCTCCAAGATCCAAAAAGAAGGAAATTCTAACAATTGTGACATTATGGAAAAACCTGAAGCACATCATACTGAATGACATAAGCCAGTCACAGAGGGACAAATAGTGCATGATTCCACTTTTATGAGGCATCTAAATGAGGCAAACAGAGAAGCAGACATGAGGCACCTGGGGGGGTCAGTCGGTTAAGCGGCTGACTCTTGATTTCCATTCAGGTCACGATCTCACAGTTTGTGGGATGCAGCTCCCCGTCGGGCTCGGTGCTGACAGTGGGGAAGCCTGCTTGGGATTTTCCCTCCCTCTTGCAGGCACACATGTGCGCTCTTTTTCTCTCTCTTTCTCTCAAAATAAATAAATAAACTTAAAAAACAGGACAACAGAGGGTGGTTGCCAACAGCTGGGAGAGGAGGAAATGGAGAGTTGTTGCTCGATGGGGATAAAGTTTCAGTTATGCAAGATGAGTAAGTTCTAGAGATCTGCTGTACAACATAGGGCCTGTCGTTAACAATTTGGTGTTGTGCCTTCAAAACTTTGTGAACAGGGTAAACCTCATGTTAACTATTTCTGTCACAGAAGCAACGACACACACGCGCGCACACACACACACACACACACACACACACGAAGCGGCACAGGAAACTTTTGAAGGTGATGGATATGTTTATTACCTTGACTGTGGTGATAGAATCATGGGTGTGTGCATCTGCTCAAACCCACCGGGTTTTATACATTAAATATATGCAGTTTGGGGTGCACAATTATGTATCAATAAAACTGAATAAGAAACGACAAAAACTTGTTTCATCCCCCAAAAGCTGGAGTTACCTGATGCATTTGTTTGCTAAATAAAATCAATCCTTTTGGGAGCAAGTGAAGGAAATTGTTTTATTGAACTTCCAGCTTAAACACAGAGACCGGAAGTCATACGTCTCTTCTCATAGAACTTGGTGGAAAACTGAAACACAGGCAGGATGGGGTTGCATCTGACACGGTTTAGAAACCTGATAAGCCAAAGAGCTAGTATACACCTGGGCAAACTAATTCCCACTGTCCACAGAGACCAGGTAAAGACAAGTCTCTTCAACAGTGGCAAGGACTTGCCCTGGGCTGGAAGACAACATACAAACTTCCTTTGAATGGAATCCCCATGAGCCAGCAAATATCCCCCTCTCTCGGAACTTCCATTTCTCTGTCTGAAAAGGAGGTTATGTGAGAGCCTGTCTTGGGCGGGACCCTTCAGCAACTGCTTCTCACCTGCGCCCTCCGTGGCCTGGCCTCACAAGCCCCCATCAAGTGGTTACTTTGCAGGCAGGGGACTATTGGCTCACTTAAGAAATACATCTCTCCTACCAGATCGAAAGTCTGGCTAACAGAAGCCATATAATATCCCCGTGGGTGCTGCCCAGCATAGAAATTGGCATGCCATAATTATTGAACAACTGTTTGGTAAAGAGATTTTTTTTTTTTTTTTAATGCATGACACAGGGGTGCCTGGGTGGCTCAGTCAGTTAAGCGTCCGACTTCAACTTAGGTCATGATCTCACAGTTTGTGAGTTCAAGCCCCGCACTGGGCTCTGCGTTTGGAGCCTGGAGCCTGTCTTTGGATTCTGTGTCTCCCTCTCTCTCTGCCTCTCTGCCTCTTGTCCTCTTTCTCTCTCCCGCTTCTCCCCCCACCCAAAAATAAATAAAAACATTTTAAAAAACGCATGACACAAAGAAAAGCTTACATTTTGAGCAGCCTGGCACTTACTAGTTTGAAATAGCAGCCGCTGCCCTACTTTCAAGCATGACAAACCTTCTCATTTTTAGTTTGGCTTCTAAGTATGACCATCACCTGATAGTAACTTATTTTTGCTTCCTGTGAGTCAGAGAGCCAAAGACACTGTCCCCAAGCCACCAGGACAGCCTTTAAACAAATGGCCCCATAATGAATAGTTTGAGTACAGTAACAGCTTTCACACACCTTGTCACAATATGGGAAACTCTAATTTGCTTCGTGCTATGGATTAGTAAAGTCCATGTCCCTTCATTTTGAAAGAGTCTCTAGAAATGCTTGTTCAGATGGCCAGGGAGAAGCCCCATCTCACAGCCCAGGAGAGCAGCTCAGACGTGTGGCAGGACCAAGCGGCAGCGCTGTGTCATGGAAATGAGCACCATGTCAGTCGCTCTGCCTCCATGAAGTTCATGTGGAAAATGACCTGTATTGAAGATTAAGTAATAGAACAGACACAATAGTGCAACGTGACTGCCAAGGCCCAGATAAAGATTGGACACAGTGTTTTTGTTTTTTCCCCTTTGGAAAGTGGGACACAAAGGGTTTCAGAACAGGTCTGAGAGAGACAATAATACCAGGTTTTCAACTCTGGAAAGATCCATCACTCTTCTAATATGCAAGGTCGCAAACTCTATGAAGAGGGTGAGCGAGGCAGGTCACACGGCTTGGCATTTGGCAAAGCTGATGACAAGGAGGACACCTAAAGGGAAGCTTTCCCTGGTTCAGGACTCTGTAAAGAGGGAAAGCCCAGTTAAATCTGATGAATATTCACTGGACACCTGCTTCATGCTTGAAACAAATAATAATAAATTAATATTTAGTGAACAGCTATTATGTGTTTAGTGCTTTCATACACACATATCTGCTCATCCTCACACTGATCCATTCCAGAAGGTGTTATTGCCTCCATTTTAAAAGATGAGGTAATTGAGATTCAGGGAGGTTTGCAGGATAAAGACAGCCAGGAACCGGTGAGGGCTGCCCTTGACAGCCAGGTCCTCTGACTGTATATCCTATTACTCCATGGTCAGGAGTGTGCATTCCGATTGTTTCTGACACTACTAATTTCCAAAACAGATATAAGGCATCTTTGGGAGGGGGTTTCCAGGGCAGATGAAGTAGAGGGACCCCAGCAGTGTAAGGTCCTGCAGCCCAAGCTGCCTGGTGCAGACCGGTACATAGTAAGTACTCAATAAATGGCACACTGACTATGGGGGGCGGGGGGCCGGGAGCTTGCACCTAGCGCCTACTCTGTGTTGTAAGAAGAGAGAACCTGGGAGTGTTGACTGCTGGGTGTTTAGGGACCAGGGTTCTGCCCCTTACCTGCCATGTGCTATAGATACAAGTGTTCTGGGACCTGCTGGCTGCCAGCCAGCAGGGAGGTTTGCCCTGAGTACCATGTACCAGGAGTCCTGCCTTTCTTATTTCACAGCAACTCTGTGAGTTGAGCACGATTATTCGTATTTTGCAATGAGGATATTAGATTCAAAGAGGGGCCCCGAGTCCACAGTTATAGGTGGAGTTAGTGGCACAGGAAGGCTGGAGCCCCAGCAGAGTG
>NC_043712.1:24564722-24579360 GCF_006229205.1 Suricata suricatta | reverse complement strand
TATATATCCAGGCACTTGAGTGCATTGTCTCACTTAATTATTTCATTTTGTCCGTTTTAGCATTCACATTAGTCCAAGGGAGGCAGCAATCCCGAGTTCCTGCGAGCGGAAAGCCAGTAAGTGACAACGCCAGAAGGAGAATCCACCTGGACTTGACTTTAAATTCCTTAACACGGGGTCAGCCTCCGCAGAGGCGGAGGGGCTCGGGTCTCCCACGCAGAGGAGGGGCGCGGGGAGCCGTCCTGTGCCCGGCCGACCGGAGGGGGGCACTGCAGACCGCGCTCGCCTCTGCGCCCGCCTTCGGCTCCCTGCGCCCAGGGGCTCTGGCACCCGCGTGAGCCGATCTAGCCCCCACCCCGCCTCCGCCCCTCCCCCCCGCCCGGGCCCCGAGCGCGGGCCAGCGCCACACCTGGGTGCTCCCGGGGCCCCGCCCTGCGTGCGCTCACGAGCCCTCCACTTGGGCACCGAAAGGCTCCAGAGACAGGGTCTTCCGGGGCGGCCGGGGCGCTCCCGGCACTGGGCCCTGCGTGGCATCTGGGGATTTAGAGACGTCTGGCTCCCACCGGGCAAAGGAGAGGAAACCCCGGCGAAGAGCGGGGCTCCGGGAAGATCCCCTGCGTATTTGAATGACGATCTGCTGCTTCCCCACCCACCCCGCCTACGCTGTCCCCTCCTTTCTTTCTGCGCTGCGTTGTCCACACCCTACGCCGCCAGAGCACGGAATTCTGACTTTGAACCACCAAAATCCCTGCGAGACAGCATTGCTGTTCTTGGGGAGAGGACCCCCACCTTGGACCAACCAAGGTGAAGTCATACTTTCTGAAGTTACTCCCAGGCGAGTTAGGAGGCATCATCCACTGACCTTGACCCTTCCCCGCGGTCACCTGGGACCCTGGCATTTAAGGTGGGCAGTTTAACGAGGTGATAACGAAGTGAAAATGGCCTAGTAGCCTCTTGAATTTGAAGTCGGATTGAGGCTTTCTTTAGAAAGGGAATTTTATGAATAGGTTACTCCCATGGAACTCTTTACCAGTAATAAGCCCTGAATGTTAATTGGTCATAATTACCTTGTTAAAAGTCTAGACCCCTCCAAGTTCTAAGAGGACAAGGGAAAGAAAGTTTCTGAGATTTACAACCGGGAGGGAAACATCATATTGCTTTCTGCATTAGGTTATACATTAGCATACTTGTTCAAGTGAATTTTCCGCTTTCAACTTTTTAATATCCTTCCAATTCCCAACTAGTCTCTGGAAATTTAAAAAGGGGCGGCAGGAGGATTGGTGATGTGTATGCCACAGATGGCGATGGAAAAGCTGCCCAGAACATGTTGACATTTTTAAAAAAGTTAACATCCCCCCACACTTTAAAACTATGATATTAGGAACAGAGTATAATGGCAAAAGTTACTCGTAGAACATCTGTTCCTTCCAATGGGAGGATTTCTTTCCTGCCAAGAATTTATGAATTTTATATAGGAGCTTGGTTCTGTTTGGGGAAGGGAGAAGGAAGCTGGCCAAAGCAGCCCCCTCCTCTGCCCAGAATGCAAGGATATTTTGCTCCTGCCTTCTAGATGGTTCCTGGGGCTGCTGATGGGGCAGGAGTCACCCTTCTTGGTTTAAAGTACAAAGGAAGGTCAAAGCCATAGGACTTGAAGACAAGTTCCCATTCACAGGAGGCCTAATCCTTTTTAGAGGAGAAAGGAGAGCTTATAATTGGGATAACACATAACCAAACGGTATCAGTTTATTCCAAGTGTCCCTTTCATTTTCACATTGGCCAGATAGGCGGCCACTCGTTCATCTCAAACACTGAATCAGTCCCTTCCTCTGCGGGCAATTGTCTTTTGCTTTTGGTCAATTGAACCTGGTGACTGGAAGTTTATCTTTCTAAAACCACCAGGCTCAGGAAAGACATCCACGTGAATAGGACACTAAACAGATTAGTAGTTGAAACATTAATGAGTCTCTTTTGACTCAAAGCAAGTTTATCTGAGTAGTTGCCTCCTCTTCTGCAACTGAAAGAAGGTTCTGGTCGGCCGTGGAGATCAACTTTTTGCATTCTTAAGTGGACCATTGTCGCTTCTTGGCCTTTAAGTAGGATGAATGTTTTTTTTTTTTTCTTTTCTATTCCAAAGATTTCAAATGAAACATAAAAAAAGTCTAATCCATTTAAGTATCAAGAATCTAAATTGAGCGCCTGGGTGGCTGTCGGTTAAGCCTCCGACTTCGGCTCAGGTCAGATCTCACATTCGTGGGTTCAAGTCCCACATCAGGCTCTGTGCTGACAGCTAGCTCAGAGCCTGGAGCGTGCTTCTGGTTCTGTGTCTCCCTCTCTCTCTGCCCCTCCCCCTCTCATGCTCTGTCTCTCTCTGTATCAAAAATAAATAAAACATTAAAAAAAATTTAAAAAGAATCTAAATTGTTTCTCTTTGACAGTGAGAGGAAAAAATGACCGACATCAAGAGTTTAGGACACGTATTCAAGTCAACAACTTTTTATTGACCACCTGCGACCTGCCAGGCATGTTGTTAGAAATTGTCCTACCCCTCAGTCTAGAATGGAGCTAGACAATAAATGGCTCCAGCATATGTCACATCTCAAGGAATGATAAGGGCCATGAGGAAAAATCAAACATATGAAAGAGACAGAATGACAGGGGCAGAACAGGATGGCTTTTAGTATGGTCAGAGAATGGGAGTTCAGCTCAAGATGGCGGAGAGGAAGGGAGCTCTGTAAACTTAGTATGGTCAGAGAAGACCACTCCAAGGAACTGACGTTGGAGTGGTCCTCCTAGAATTTTCTCAGTGGAAATGTATCTCCACACACATAAACATAGATCTATTTTACTTAGCTGGAACCCACTCTATAGCTTTTCCCCCTGTCTCATTGACTTCTGAACATTCCTCTCTGTGCATAGAGTAATATATGGCTCACGAACATGAGACTTGGTAGAATCAGGTTTAAATCCCAGTTTCTCCGCTCAATGGTTTTTTGATTGTAAGCTCTCTTTGCTTCAGCTTCCTCAACCTTAAAACGAAGAGATGGGGGGCGCCTGGCTGGCTCAGTGGGTTGGGCGGACAACTTCAGCTCAGGTCATGATCTCACAGTCTGTGGGATTGAGCCCTGCATTGGAGTCTGTGCTATCAGCTCAGAGCCTGCTTCAGATTCTGTGTCTCCCTTTCTCTCTGACCCTCTCCTGCTCACTCTCTGTCTCTCTCTCAAAATGAAATAAAGACATTAAAAAAAAAAAAAAGAGGAGACTGATACTGCCTACCTCATATGGTTCATGTAGGAACTCCTGGAGAAAAATGCATGTCAAATGCCAAGTGTAAAGCTCAATAAATGTTAGCTCTTATTTTTCACTGTTTACCAGATGATCTAAATGAAGTGTGGGAGTCCATTCTGAGCACATACTAGGACTCATGTAACTGCTGCTCTACTGCTGGACACAAAGAGTTGAACACAAAGCAGACTCAGATGATATCAATGGAAGGAGAAACATAAAACAGTAACCAAACCAAACAAAACCCAAATGGAGAAAATGCCAAATCAACACATTTTCTTTTTCTTTTTTTTTTTTTAATGTTTTATTTATTTTTGATACAGAGAGAGACAGAGAGACAGAGCATGAGAGAAGGAGACACAGAACCAGAAGCAGGCTCCAGGCTCTGAGCTAGCTGTCAGCACAGAGCCCGATGCGGGGCTCGAACCCACGAACGTGAGATCTGACCTGAGCCGAAGTAGGAGGCTTAACCAACTGAGCCACCCAGGTGCCCCAACACATTTTCTAAGAGAGACTCCCTTCTGACATCCTTGATGCCTAGCCATATCCACACATTAAAAACCTGTCCATTTGCCACGTATGCCTAGATTAGGGGGGCGCTCGGCCTTACCTATTAGTTTATGGTCAATGTGTGGCCTCGTGTGCTCCCTGTGGCTGAGGGCCTGGACAGTCAGGCTGGAATGAGGTTGTGCAGTGACATAACTGTGGGGTACTTAGCTCAGCTGCCTCATGCGTGCAAAGGAAACTTCAGGTGACATGTTCTTTGGAACTCCTTCCTTCCATCTGTCATTTGCTTGTTCCTTGAGTACTACTCACTGGCTCCCAGACTGCTCCTGCGTTCTGAAGAGCCTTCCCTGGTTGAGATCTTAAATGGCCCTCTGAGTCATTTGTTCATGCCCTGTGGCACATACTCAGATCTATTTTAGGTTGAGATCCCGTTTAGGGGAAAAGGGATTATCTTTAGATATTGGGAGCATCAGGAGAATGTTGGCAGAGCAGTTTGGAAGATGGTGAAGAGGGAGTGGGCCGAGGCCGAGATCCTGGGCTCAGAGCACAGCACGCCAACAGGTTACTCCTTTCAGCTAACTCCCACATCGCTCTTCTCCATGGAAGGGGGCCTTGGAGTGTGTGATCTTCAGCAACAGAGACTTTCTCAGGCTTACCTCCGATTGGCCCAACTATCAAGAAGGCTGCTGATCTTTAGTCAGATTAATTACATGTATAAAGTGCTTTGGAATCAGTGAATGAAATATTTGAGAAGAAAAGCAATGGCTTATTTACTCTTGATGATCTTAGAGAGGCCTTGGGGTGCTGTGATGCAGAAACAGATTGTCTTTCTTGAGTCATTTTCCAAATTGGATCATAGAGGAATGTGGTGTATTTTTAATAGAATGACAGATAAGATTACTTGTTTCTATTAGCAAGAGGGATGAGTTAGGTCAGTCTTGTCCACATAGCTTCCTGTGCACCAAACATATCCCCAGTTTAGGTTAAAAAATAAGCACATTCCAAGGAAGTGAAGAGCATGTAATCCTCCAAATGAAATTAGCTTCACTTTATCTGGGAGGCAGTTGTGACGTGACCGAAAGAGCCTGGGATTAGGAGTCAGGTAGACCTGGGTTCTGATCATTAGGGAGGGTGTGACCTTGGGCAAGTCACTTGACTCTTTGGGGCCTCAGTCTTCTCCACTACTAAATGGGTATAATAACAAATTCTTTTTTTTTAATGTTTTATTTATTTTTGATACAGAAGAGACAGAGCATGAGAGGAGGAGGGTCAGAGAGAGGGAGACACAGAATCTGAAACAGGCTCCATGCTCTGAGCTAGCTGTCAGCACAGAGCCCGATGTGGGGCTTGAACCCACGAACGTGAGATCTGACCTGAGCCGAAGTCGGAGGTTTAACCGACCCAGGTGCCCCAATAACAAATTCTTAAACACCTCGCAAAACCCTGGACATATCATAGGTGCTCAATGAATGTGAGTGCCATCCATCCACCTCCAGCTCATTCAACTGGCAACTCCAAATCCAGGTACCAAGCACTTCATCCTGACACACAAGACGTGTTTTCCTGTGGTCAGTGATGATAAAGAAGCTAGAAATTGAAGGAAACAAACAAACAAATAAATCACACGTCCTACACCCACGATCTAAGAAATGGTTCCTCCTCACGAAGTTTCTGTTCTAGGCTTTATGTTGCCAATCTGGGAATATTGTCAAAGCAAATATTAGTTAAAAGTTGTTGACCAAGGGACAGGTAGTTAAATATTGTGTACAGCCGAAGGTATTGGTATCACAAGCCTAAATTAATTTTTCTCAAGCCTTTATTTATAAAGGGAGATGTTGGACAGAAGTATTCAAATGTGTCCTGAGGCGGTTGGTCCGAGGATTTTTTTCTTTCCTTTTGTAGACCCAGTGTCTGATCAGTCCACTGTAGTGCTTTCTTTTTTGTTTGCTTGTTTTTAACAAAGTGCCGGTGCATTCTCATTAAGGAAATAAAGGAAATGTGTGTGTGTGTGTGTGTGTGTGTGTGTGTGTGTGTGTGTGTGTGTGTACCAAACCCTAGGAGTTATTTGTAAGTTCCTAAAGAGATGACCGGATCGGTATTGCTGGAGCCTAAGTAGACTCCACCATTCATGGAGAAAATCAACCTATCACACTCCTCTTAATCAGTGCAAACATTCGGCCGAGCAGTTTTATCAATTTTTTAACATACCGTATTGATTGTATATCTGGAGGAGAAACTGAAAATAAAGAACTCTAAACCTGGAAGAGGTCACCCATTTCCAAATGCAAATTGAGATCCAAACATTAAACAATAGGGATCTTCTAATCCTTTTACAAAGGCCCAAATTGCAAATCAGACTCCCAGCCCAGAGTGGCTTTGCCTAACAAAGTCTTTAATGCAAAGAATCCCTTAGGCAAAGCCTCCTCTGTTTCTACCAGCTTTGGCACCAAAAGAGCCTTACAAGTCAGTTATGCTCCCTTGCTATGAAGTTAATTGTGCCTAAAACAAAATCAGGTTGTCCTCCTGATCTAGACCCTAGAAAGGGGTCTTGGATTGCAAGCTCCAATGGATTAAGCTCCATTTTGCCTGAATCATTAATTCCAACAGAAGTTTGAAATATTTTGTTGTATAAGGTTGAAACCTTCATCCGAACCTGAATGACACGTTTTAACATGCTTTAACATGCACCGGATAAACAAGTTGGATGTATCTAAAATAATAAGCAGTCGAGAAAATTGTAGGGGAAGAATGGTATATGTTGCTGTAGTTACCATGGTTGAGTCTGTCAAAGAACTATACAATCACTTTCTTAGAGAAGTAAACACGTTTTACTGGCTGGATTGCTGATTTTCATTTCGGTTACACTTTATACCCCTCGTGGAGCCATTGCACCAGGAAAAAAACAGCTGCAGACTTGCGTATTTCTGTTCTTCTTGATCTTTGGTTCCCCTACCCTTTGCACAGTGGCTGGTAAAGTAGATCTTTGAGCAGATTATATATGTTTGAATGGAATTGCATGGGAAGAGAAAGAAGCAGAACAAAGCCAGAATTATGTTTTATGTTAACACTTTTATGGAATGGCTCTTACATTGTCCATAGAAAGGAAAGGTGGTAAGTGCTATAGTGCTTGTCTTAGCTGGCTGCTAGCACAGCACTGAGAGAAGCACTGTAGAGAACAATGCAATAACTTTTTTTGGACATCAGCTCACAATGTTACATTGAATTTAGAACTTTCCTGTAAACAGTTTTTTTTTTAAAATATGGAACACTTCATGAATTTGCGTGTCATCCTTAGGCATGGGCTGTGCTAATCTTCTCTGTATTGTTCCAATTTTAGCATACTTGCTGCCAAAGTGAGCACTAGAACTTTCCTTTTAAAACCATCCTTTTTGGGGCACGTGGATGGCTCAGTCGGATGAGCGTCTGACCCTTGATTTCGGCTCAGGTCATGACCCAGGGTCTTGGGATCCAGCCAGAGTTGGGCTCTATGCTGAGCGTGCAGCCTCTAAGATTCTTTCTCTCCCTCTGATCACACTTTCCCTCTCTCTCTCTCTCTCTTAAAAAAATGAATAGAGAAGAGAGTTTAGAAAAATAAATACAACCATCCTTTTTGTTTTTTTAAATTCTTTATTTGCCTCTAAGTTTCCCTTGGGTTCTCACGATATAGCAGTCAGCTGCTGGCCTGCTGAATGAGATCGAGGGGCTGGTTGGTATTCTGATCCAGATTCTGTGACCTTGGGCAAGCCCAGTCTCTCTCTTTTTTTTTTAATGTTTTATTTATTTTTGAAAGAGAGAGAGAGATAGCATGAGCAGGGGAGAGTCAGAGAGAGAGGAAGACACAGAATCTAAAGACAATCTCTAGGCTCTGAGCTAGCTGTCAGCACAAAGCCTGACCCGGGGCTTGAACCCACGAACCATGAGATCGTGACCTGAGCTGAAGTAGGACACTCAACCGACTGAGCCGCCCAGGCGCCCCAAGCCGAGTCTTTTAGGTGGGCCTCCATTTTCTCCTTGAGATACATGGTCTTGAAGATACTTTCCTGCTCAGAAAGCCTGCGTAACTTTTATTATTTATTTATTTATTTACAACATCTATGTAATATTTATTTATGTATTTACTTACTCACAAGGTGTATGTAATTTTACAGCTTTAGAACTTGCAGTCTGTTCCCCATTCCTCTGTGAAGCACTGATTGTGGCTCAAAGGCAGGAGCATTTGTAAACTTCACGCACTGTTTTCTAGATTCAGTTCACTTAGACATGTTCAGACGTCAGGAAATGACTGTTGTGCAAGCAGTTAGGAGAGTTTCGGGCTTGAAGAGCCGCAGCACAGGTGGGTGGTGACCTCACTGCCAGGGACGGAGGAGCCTTCCTCAGTTGGGCAGAGGAGCTCACCCAGGGTCTACAGTGAAAAATACCTTCGTGAAGCTTTTAACATGTGATTTAAAAAAAAATTTTTTTTAAACATTTTTTAATGTTTTATTTATTTTTGATACAGAGAGAGACAGAGCATGAGAGGGGGAGGGGCAGAGAGAGAAGGAGACACAGAACTGGAAGCAGGCTCCAGGCTCTGCACTAGCTGTCAGCACAGAGCCCGACACGGGGCTCGAACCCATGAACGTGAGATCTGACCTGAGCCGAAGCCGGAGGCTTAACCGACTGAGCCACCCAGGCGCCCCTTAATTTTTTTTAATGTTTTATTTATTTTTGATACAGAGAGAGACAGAGCATGAGAGGGGAAGGGGCAGAGAGAGAGAAGGAGACACAGAACCAGAAGCACGCTCCAGGCTCTGAGCTAGCTGTCAGCACAGAGCCTGATGTGGGGCTCGAACCCACGAATGTGAGATCTGACCTGAGCCGAAGTCGGAGGCTTAACCGACTGAGCTACCCAGGCACCCCACGTGGGATATTTTTTTAACCTTCATTGCTATCTGTATACCGGACACTTAGAATTTTGCCCTTGTAAAGAGGCATGATGGATTATCCAAGGATAAGGATAAACATTGACAATTTGGGGCCTTTTCCCAAATTCTGACTTCCTGAAGGCTGTGCCCAGTGGTCCCCTAACTGCTTACTATGGGTCACCTGACACCCATCTGCTTCCCCCAATATACAGCATACCTTCCAAATGAACAAAATTCTTTCTAGAATCAATGCAGAGAATCACCTGTCAAGAAAGCATCTTCTGAAAAGAGATGCCAGGATTTGGGGCTCAGTATTTAATAAGTGATTAATTTTTGCTCAATTAAATCCAGTAACTGTGGGTCTTCAAGGGCAAATAAGGGAAACTTCTAGTGCTTTCCAGGGACTCATGTCTGTTGGAGGAGCCAGACCCATAAAACCTTGTAATATGCAAAAAAAAAAAACCAAAACAAAAAACCTTGTAATATGCGAGGGTAAGAGTTTAGTGAAAAATCTAGAATGACTGAAACATGGGAGACTTTTAATAAAAACTGGGCTTTGAAGGATATATAGGAGCTTGTCAGAGAATATGGGTTTTTCCAGAAGCAGCAGAGACCCCCATCTGTAAACAAAGCTCAGAGGCTGAAATAGGCACGGTGCATTGAGGGTCAAGAGTAGTTTAGGATGCCTGGTGCAATTAAGGAGTGATTGGGTATTTAAGGAGAGAACACTGGACACTAGGTGGAGGCCAGAGCTGAAGAACTGACCAGGTTAAATCCTTATCTATTAGGCCCTGGGAACCATGGGAAGTTAATGAGTAGGGGAGGGGCTTGACCAGGTCTGTTTGACCAGGAGAGCTGTGTGCTGGACCAGACCTGGGGATAAAAACAGGAGCTTTTTCTTCCACCTGGAACTGAAAGTGTGCATCATGCTCATGGCATAGTGACCGGCTCAGAAAACATCTGTGGGAAACTCAGTGCTTCCTTGTCAGTCTACCTTTAAATAGCACTTTGGTTGCAAGACAGAAAGTGTGGTGCTTTTGACTCTTTACCAGCCTTGTTGGAAGAACCTGGATATAAGCAAATCCTTCTGAATTGGTGTGTATCCATTTTGTATGTGGTCCTCCCTGCCCAGCAGACCGAAGACAGACGTATTAGGAGAAAAATGTTTGGGGTATGTCAGCAAGAATGAAAAACAAAAACCAAACGCTAACTTGTAAAAGGAAACTCGGTTTCCATAAAATGGGGATGGGAGAGGAAGCTCCAGCCCTATCTTCATTGTGAGGATCTATTACAGTAAAGGAAAGTGTGCTTCACGGCTCTCACCACGTTGTGCAGAAGTAAGGTGTCATTATACACCAGCAAAAAGTGACCAGATCAGAAGGGAGGCATACTTGTGCTTACTGAAAAAAATCCCATCTATCATGGCTAAGAGACTCTGCTTTGCGGTTTACATTGATTCACTAATCTCCCTAGCTTTCAGCAGGTGTATCTAGAGTTCCTTCAATATCTCTGTAAAGTTATTTACCAATTTTAGCTTTGAAGTGGGTGTGCAGGTATAGCATCTGAGTGTCGTGTCGATATGGCCACCGTTCATTGCTGATCCAATGCCAGTTAGTACAGATTCAAATACAGGTGACATAGGTATTATAATCCTTCTCAAGGGGCGCCTGGGTGGCTCAGTTAGTTGGGTGCCCAGCTTCGGCTCAGGTCGTGATCTCATGGTTCGTGGGTTTGAGCCCCACGTCGGGCTTTGTGCTGACAGCTAGCTTGGAGCCTGGAGGCTGCTTTGGATTCTGTGTCTCCCTCTCTCTCTGATCCTCCCCTGCTCACGCTGTCTCTCTCTCTCAAAACTAAATAAAAAACATAAAAAAAATTTTTTATAATCCCACTCTACACCCTCCTCCTCCACCCACCCACTCCCCTGCCACGGCCTGGACAGGTTTGACTCTTTGATTTTAAATCATTGCCAAACCTTTACCTAAGGCTATCTACCTACCTACTACCTACCTACCTGCCTATGTCTCCATAAAGAGCTATTTCTCTTGTCCCTTGCTTTGTTTAGATAATATCAGGTACCATGAACATGAAAAGAGACATAAAAAAATTTTTTTATGTTCTTTACTTATTTTTGAGAGACAGAGAGAGACAGTGGGAACAGAGGAGGGTCAGAGAGAGAGAGGGAAATACAGAATCTGAAGCAGGCTCCAGGCTCTGAGCTAGTTGTCAGCACAGAGCCTGACGTGGGGCTCGAACCCATGAACCATGAGATCATGACCTGAGCCAAAGTCGGACGCTTAACTGACTGAGCCACCCAGCTGCCCCATTTAAAAAAATTTTTTTTTATGTTCTTTATTTTTGCATGAAAAGAGACATAAAAGGATAAAAAATGGTCCTCATACTTTAGAGTATCATTAATTATTGTGTGGTATCAGTGAAAAATGCTCTGCTAAGTATAATCAGATGTCAAAGGGATCCTGGAAATGTGTATTTACTTTTTGTTATGAAATTGCGTTTCTGTTTATTTCCTCCTTTTCCTTTAAGAACAAGTGGAGAAGGACACTTGGGAGAGCAGGTTGCAACGTGCTGACTCATCTCGGGTGTCAGAGAAGACTGAGGCGATTTGAAAAAGTATTACATCAATCGTATTGTGGAAAACAATTAAAAAGGTGGACTGCCGGTTGTACATGATTCCAGAGAAGCAGTTTGATTGATGCTCTTACCCTGTGCGCCCTCCTCCTGCCCAACTAAGCGAACTGGCTCTGGTAGCCTAGATAGATACCAGCCTGAAAGATTTTCTGTGTTTAGGCTAACCTGACAGCGGTAGGTTTCTTCTGTGTTTTGACTCCAATCAGGGCATTGAAGCTCTTGGGTACCTTCATTAGGATTAAGACTTTATTGGTTTTTCAGGAGACGGTAAGAAATTTACTCAAGATTCTCTGTTTTGTTTTAAGGTAAAGACTTACAAAGGATGTTTGTCTCCAACTTTCATTTTAAGTTTCACTTAATATGAGAAAACTTTATTTTCATACAGCATGCTGATTGTGAACAGTCGCTCCTTTGCGTTTTCATAGGGAGAACACTCCGTGATATGTTCCACAGCACTCATTATGTAGAGAGTTCTTGGTGGTTTTATGTGAAATATTACTGGATGGCTCTGCGCGTGAACAATGAATGGTAGTTTCATAAACAAACTTTAGGAAGCAGACATCGCTTCAGTTTCACACTATAAAAACATGTCACTATATACTAGAAGGTGCTAAGAAAATATGAAGAAATGAAGTACATAAAATAAAATACATGATAGAAGAATGAAATACAGAAGCTAAAAAGGTTTGTGGAGGCCTGGCTGTTATGTGTGCTGGTGTGCTGGATAGGGCTTCAGAAGACAGAACATACAACAGAGCAGGTGTCTGACACAGGCTGCTAAATTTAGGAACTCCCATCTATCAAAATACATGAGGCACCATCCCTGCTTGTTTTAAATATTTTCCCTGTGGACTTGCTTTCTTGGCATAAAGACCGCCTCCCATGGACTTTCTCATATGTAAAGAAATTATATGTAAAAGTGGTTAATCTCCAAATATGAACTAACATTGCGTGTTTCTAAAAATTAGAGTTTTTGAATGGAAGAAAATTCTTCCCCCAACCATCCTACTTGAGATGGTGAACGTTCCTGTTTTATTTCAACAAGCCGAAAACAGAATTAATGCAGACACTAAGCATGTTTTCAGGTTGGAAGACTATTTTGCTGGAAAAGGCATTTTGCTGGGCAAGAGATAGACTGAAAATGTCTGCTGATGTGTTGATCTTGTGTGTGTGTGTGTCATGTGCACAAGTTAAAATCTAGGACATACAAAATTAAATGTCCCAGGGAAAATGTAATAAGCAGGCATCTCGAACGTTAGGTGCTCTTTATTATACAGTGTAAACGGCTCTATACTGCAGTAATGACAGGACGTCTCGGCACTCAGAACGGATAGGAACAAGAGTAAATAGTTTTAGCTATTTGTGCACGTTGAAAGGTTTTGCCCCGTAACGTTTTTGGAAAATCTTATTTCTTGTTGATACTGAAACTTTTTCAGATTAGAAAAAGTTCATGCAAGTGATGTTTCCCTATGACATCAGAAAAATATTTAATAAGTATGTTCTATTTTGGGCAGTTTCTTCTGAGATTATAGTTACTTAGCAAACACGAAGATGGTATCAGCCATTCAATAAACACTTTTCATACACATCGTGCACCAGAGTCTCTGTATGAGAGAAAGGTGATTACAAGAGCTGCCACCACAATATAGCACACACAAAAAGCTTGCTTCTTTAAATAGCTTTAACTGCGCTTTAAAAAATAAAAGCCTAAATATTTGCACCTTCATTCCTAAAAAGCTAAATAGATACTTACGTGGAAACTGTAGAAAATCTACCTGGAGAAAACCAGTAATAGATAGCTTGGCATTTCCTTCCAGGCCTTCCTCAGAAAGTTTCTGTCTCTCCTCTCTCCTTCAAGGCACACACACAAACGTATGCAATTGTAATCATACTGTTTATAGTCTCAGACCCTGCTTTTTCCACTTAACATACCATGAGCATTTTTCCATGTCATTAAATATGCTTTGAATATGTTCTTGGCCACATAAAATTCCATCCTAGTGATGCACCTGTTTTCTTTTAAGCTAAGACACATGCCATGTTTTCCAGTCATGCTGAACTCCTAAAAGCTAAGGAAAATACTTCGTGTTGATCCACCGTCAGGCTCTCATGAATTGGGTTTCTTCTATTTATAAGATGCGCCCACACTTCTGGACCCTGCATATAATGGAGTTAATAAGCCGTCTAAAGATGCCAGGCAGCTTGTCTCCTTGGGTCAACCTGCATCAACGTTATAGATGTACAAAGTGTCAACAAGTGTCCCAAATGCTCTTTCCATTTTGTGACCGCCACAAATGAAGTTCAAACTCTTGCATACCTGCCTCAAAAAAGCATTAGTGTCCTTTTGAAGTTGAGTAATTTTGGAAAATAAGCTCCAAGCTTACAAAAACACCACTGAAAAAATTTTTTACTTTACACTCGTATTTCAGTCTGCTGAAATCTAGAGAGGACTGATGGGAGTGTTAAATCTTTCTGCCAGAAAATTTGGTACTAACTTCTTGAGAATGTATCTGTAACACGCACGAAGCATAAATGAACCCTTTAATCCTCAGGAGGGCACTGTGGAACTACGTTCTCAGGGTTTCTCTGCTGTAGGAAGGTTTCTTTTGTTCCTCAAATTGTTCCGAGTGCAAGGCCAGGCCTCTGAGAAAGATTTTTATATTTTCATTTAATTTTAAAGAGAAACCATAAGGACCTTTTAAAATATGAAACTGGAAGGTGTGTATTTTATGAATACTTTCCTATTAAACTGAGCATATTGAATGACTGAGCGGGTTTATACCTGGTAATTCACATTCAGGTGAGGAAATTGCGTTCATGTACTTTCCCGTACATTCGAAAAGGGCCACCGGAACCAGGTTTAATCCTATGATCTCCAATAGTCAGCTTTCAGCCTTAGACTTTACTAGTACTTACTGTAAAACTAGCCTTAAAAATGTCTTCTTTTAATTATGTGTGGAGGTATAACGTTGGGCCTGAAATTCCTGTAACATGCTTTTCCAGGGGGAAAACAAAACAAAACAAAAACAGTGTTCAGATAAAATATTATAGGTTTATTTAAAACTTAATTCTCACCTTGAGTATGCAAAATACAAACTCCACAAAATGTTCATTTTTTTTACTTTGTAGTTTACAAATATACAAAATAGAAGTTTGCTTAAATTTATATTACATATTTATTAAGGCAAGGAACTATATAGAAAAAACATTTGTTCTGCTTAAGGCATACTTGGGAATAAACCATTGTACAAATTATTGCACATCTGAAACCACAGTGCATAACAGACTGTCTGCATAAA
>NC_043712.1:24560259-24564622 GCF_006229205.1 Suricata suricatta | reverse complement strand
CTTCTTCTAATATCATAATAATGGCTTTTAGAAGGCAAAGAGAATACAAGGTGATCTTTATACTTAATATTGCATCGAAACACAATTCAAGGGAATTCTGGTCTTCCCTCCCCCCCAGCTCATGGATCTAATTTATACCCTGATATCCACACCTTCCAGTCATCCCCTTGGTGTTTTGTAAGTCCAGGAATATTCAAGTGGGGTTGAGAATTGGAATGATAGAAGATCCAGTCACAGACCCATCTGTTCTTTGATTTGTCTTCTGGGTTTCCTTGTGTCTCCTGATTATCCATTCACAAGTTGGCTTGTTGGGAACTTGACCATGATTGTAGTGCTTTCCAGCTGGGTTCCTCCCCTCCCCAGGGAAGACAGTATGAAAGGTAAAAAAAATACTGAATTCTCTTCTTGGCAGTGTGGGTCCTATCCACTGTCTCCGGAGTTAAAAGTGCCTCTTCATGTGTAAGGCGAGGTGGTCTGACCTGGAGAAGGCCCGGTCGCACTTCTGGCACTGAAAGGGGCGGTGCCCGGTGTGTTTCCGGTAGTGCCGGGTCAGTTCGTCAGAGCGGGCAAACTTCCACCCGCAGCCGTCCCAGTCACAGTGGTAAGGCTTCTCACCTGCCAGAGGAAAAGAAACCATTGAAGCCATTGCTGCATAGTGCAGAATTAGCCACTTTAAAAACTGGAGGCCAAATATTAAAATTAAACAGCCTCCCGAAGCACCCTACTCTGAAGGAAGCCAGGAAATGTTTTTAGACCACTTCAAGGCCATACTAAATTTCAGATCATAAATAGGAATATTAGGCTTCTTTAAGAATTCCTTTTGCTTTTTTGGGGGGAGGGAGGAGGAACAGACATTTAAGTAATGAAAACACACATACAGCCTAAACCTACACTGCTAATGTCTTTGTCCCTTTGAGTCAAAGTACCATAGTGGTAGAAGTGATTTTGGAAATGAAGTCTGGTTTGTCTACTCTGCCCAAATCAAGCAATTAATATCCTATCCCACACTATGAATGAGTTAAAAAGCCACAAGCGGCTACTTTTTCTGCTTCAGCATTAAATTTTTTGAAATTTAACTTTAACATGGAGTGTACATTTCTGTTAGTTTAATTACAATACCTAACTGACCTTATGTACCTGTACTTAAATGACGTGGAAATTCCCTGCACTGACCATCTTAAACCACAATCTTAGCAATCATACCATTCAATTCTTGAAATTTAAATAGAACTTGCTCATGAAGAGTAGAACTAAAAATAGCAAAAGAGTGAGAAATGTGGGAAGGGAACAACCAGGTGAAAATCTAGAAGATTAAAAACTAGGAAGACCTAATTTTTGCACTGCAAGTGTCATTTCTTTTAGTTTGAATTTTTTTTAACATTTATTGAGACAGTGCGAGTGGGGTAGTACCAGAGAGATGGAGACACAGAATCCCAAGCAGGCTCCAAGCTGAGCTGACAGCACAGAGCCCAACATAGGGTTTAAAGCTACGAACAGGGAGATCATGACCTGAAGCCGGATGCTTAACTGACTGAGCCACCTAGGCGCCCTGATAATTTAGGGTGTTGTTTCCTTTAATCTCTACACTCAACGTGGGGCCTGAACCCACAACCTCGAGATCAAGAGTTTCCTGCACCACCGACTGAGCCAGTCAGGCACCCCCCAAAGTGTAATTTCTTGATTACAAGGGCAATACTTTGCTCAGACTAGGAGGCCCACCTGTAGCCTGGAACCTCCCTCCTGCCTTTCAAAAGCTTAAGTGAACTGCACATTCAAGCACTGATACTATCCATCAAGCAAAAGGCTCTTGGGCAAAAAGGAGGCGCCGGTTTGCTGTTCTCTCCTGCGATCCAAAAGATGGAGGAGATATAAACTGTCTCACATCCCAAGGGAGGCCCTGAGAAGCGCCTGGTTGGCCAGCGGGGCTGGATACCACCCTCCCTTCCAGCAGCTCCTATTCTCCTACCTGTGTGGGTTCGCAGGTGCGCCTTGAGATGAGAACTCTTCGTGTAGGTTTTGCCACAGCCCGCATAATCACAAGTGTGAGTGGCTGTCCTTTTCCGTGGCCACGACCTTCTCCCCCTCTTTGGTTTCTGCTCCTCTGGCATGCAGGAACCAGGTGGCATGAGCTCTAGGGGTGAAGAAGGTGGGGTCAGCATCATCCCCTGAGCCCTGGAGGGCCGGCATTCGCAGGGCTCCCCAGCCCGAACTATGAATCCCCCGGACTGACCTTGGTAATGGAGTGGTGGGACCTGTGGTGGCATCTGGTCGGGCAAGAAGGGTGGGTAGTTGGGCCCAGGGTGGGGATGGAAACCCGGGGGGAGCGGTAGGGCAGGATGACAGTCCCTGCTGCTCAGCAGTTCCTCGGCACCCAGGGTCGGGGTAGTCCTGCTAGGGAGCTGCCGCCCCAGGGGGTAGTCGTGCGCTGGCGGCCGGTGGCCATTGCTGAGAGGGGGTCCAGTGCCCAAGTGGGCCTCTAGGGGCCGACCGACGGTGCAGGACGAGACCGCCTCCTGCTTGATCTTGGGGCACATGCGCGGTGGGCCGCCGCTGTAGGGCGCCACCACGACCGGGTGGCTGCCATCCGGGCTGGCTTTGCTAACACTGATGACCGACGGGCTGCCATACTCGCTGCCAGGGGCACTCAGCGACGACTTCAACACAAATTTGCCCATCAGCCCGCCACCTGGCGGCTGCGGCTGCTGCGGCGGAATATACACTGGGTCCAATTCGGGCCGAAGGAGCTCAGCCACAAAGCCGCCCGAGGGGCTCACGTCGTTAATGTCCGCCAGGTTGAAGGGAGCTGTGGGAGGAGGCACAGACTCCCGGCCATAGAGGAGACCGCCGCCCGTGCTGCCTGGCGCCACGCCCGGGTCGCCTCCGGCCCGAATCGGATAGCTGAAGCTGCAGGTGGAGGGCGCACTGGCGGGACCGCTGCTCGACGGCGAGGACGAGGATGAGGCTGATGCAGATGAGGACACGGTAGCGGCCACAGACTCCTGATGGGACAGTGAGTTGGAGAGGATAAAGTCCAGGTCCAGGAGATCGTTGAACTCCTCCGTCTCCCTCCGGGGTAGGAGAGCTGGGTTGTTGCCGCCGCAAGCCGCGCCAACTCCGCCACTTTCCAGGTCGGTGGCCACGGTCGCCGCCGCCAGGTCGTAGGGGCGGCCGGGAAGCACTGGTGGAAGTCGCTTCATGTGGGAGAGCTCCTCCCGCCAGCGCTGCAGGAACAGGAGGGGAGAGACCGTCGGTGTTGGTCCGCTGCTGCCGCACTACATATTGGCGGGCCTGCCGCGGAATACCGCCCAGGCACCGGGACTGCGCAGGCATGAAGCGCCCGGGGCCTCCGGGTGCCAGCGCTGCAATCTCGGCCCACCCCCAGGCCCGAGGAGAGGCGGTGCGTCGGTTTGGAGGATGTTATGTCGTGTTTGCCGGATTGCGTGTGAGCAAGCGCTGTGGCTCGGCAGCTCGGGTCCTGCCCCAGCCAGATCCCGGGGACGCTCCCGCCAACCCTGGAATTGGGACACTGAGGATCTCCCTGCGCGCCCTCGCCGCGGGTACGCCTACGCGTCAAGCTCACTGGGGCCTAGCCAGTGTCTAGGGACACAGCCACCTCCCGCCCGATGGCCCTCGCGCTAGCTCGGCCGCCTGCGTGCTAGGGGACGTATGCGGACCAGGGGTGCGCCCCCGGCGGCTCCGCAGTGTCGGGACCACACGCATGTACAACTGAGCCAAGGGCGCTGAAGCCATCCTAGGAAGGCTGCGGAGCCGGTGGGGTGGCCTCTCCCCTTCGGCTGGTGGTTCTCGGTGATTGCTGGGCTCCACCAGTCCCCACCCTACCCACAGAAGCCCACCGAACATTCCCGACCTTCCTGGGAAACACTCACGTTATTCGGGGCACCTGCTGGACGCAGTGTCTTCTCCCTTCCCGCCGGGCCGGACGCGAACGTGGAGAAGGACGGGAGCAGTGCGTCGCTGACAGCCATGTCAGACTCGCCAGGTGGCTGCCTGCGGGCCGGGTGGGGCGAAGAGGCAGGAGTCAGGCGGCCGCTCTCGACCTCCACTCGGGCGCTTCCCACCCGCCTCCAGCCTTCACCCCTCCCTGCGCCGCGCGCTGCACCTACCTCATTAATGTGGGGGCCCAGAAGGTCCTCGGGAGCCCGAAGCAGTGGGGGTACCCTGGCCCCGAAGTTAACGAAGAGGGGGAAAAAAACTTAGAAACGAAGCCAAAACCAAAAACCCCAAATTGCCCGAGATCCTTCTTCTTTGGATTAAATATAAATGGGAGATGCCTTTTTTAAAAAGTTCCTTTGTATACAAAAGTTCTTAGAGAAGTTGTAAACTCGTAAAAAAAAAAAAAAAA
>NC_043712.1:24548093-24560159 GCF_006229205.1 Suricata suricatta | reverse complement strand
CGCGACCGGGGCAGTCCGTGTCGCCGTGGTCTGCTCCCCGACTTCGAAGCTCGTGGCTTAGGAGTCGTTACAGCGCCCCCACCCCCGCTCCGGTCCGCGCTCGCCGAGCAGTCTGCGAGCTAGAGAAGAGCGCGATTATCCGTGTGACTCATCCAGCCCTCCGTCCCTTCCCTGCGCGCGCAGCAGCTGGGCGCGGGTCCCGGAGCGCCAGTGCGGGCTCTTGGCCTGCCCTCGCGGGGTTCTTCGCGGGCTCTCCTGCCTGGTGGGGTAGGGATGGGGGTGGGAGGTGAGGGGAGGTGGGTACCCAGAACTATGGCGGGCCTGGGAGCCTGAGAAGGCCAGAGGGGTGTTCCTCGCCTGGAAAGGGCGGAAAAGAGGCCGCAGCGGGAAACGAGAGATACGGTTTTGATATTTCAGGGAGTAAGGAAGGGAGTGAAAGGGCTCAAGACTTTGTGGGGAGGAGGAGGGCAGAGGGCCAGTGAAGCGGGGAGACAGCTTTTAACCAGAGAATCTCAAAGCACTTTACAAGCCACACACCCTCCTTTCCACTTTATGGATGAGCAAACTGAGTCATAAAGAGGTGAAATGGCGAGGTAAAGGTCAGACGGCAGCTCGCTCCCTTGGCTCAGGCTCCGAGCAGTCAAGCCCACCGAAATGGACTTAGCTGGGAAAGTGGACACGTGCCAGGAAGCGGAGCGGTGCGGTGGGACCCCGGTTCCCGAAAAGGGCAGCAGGAGCTCGCGGCAGCCGTTCCTGCCCACCGGGAAGAGAAGAGGAAACGGCGATCGTTATTTCAGCCTTATAACTTTGCCTTCCCACCCCCACAGTCCCCTAAGTTTGTGATCAGTAATTTTCCAGCCGGGAAATGTTTTCGCCCTCATCTCTGCAAACAGTGGCGTGGTTTTTTTTGTTTTGTTTTGTTTTGTTTTGTTTTGTTTTTTTTAAACCAAACGTGAGTGTGGTGCTCGGTATCGCCTGCGAAACGTAAGCTTGCGAGGTGTTTGGTTTGGATTAAGGCGCGCGGAGCCGGGCTCCACCCGCCCTCTCCACGGAGCCACCTCGCCAGTCAACGCTGTGGATCCCGTGAAAGACAAGGGGTGGAGGAGGGCTGGACAAAGGGTCGAAGCCCCAGACCAGGGAAAAGTGTGTGCTCACCCTCACCGAGCTCAATCTAGTTGCCTCATATTTTAAGTCGTTGTCACCTGTTTGAGTTCTGCGATGCTGGTACCTATTAGGTTTCCTCAGCGTATTTGTTATCCCTGATTTTTCCACTTATTGCCGACCACAGAAGCATTCTTGGAATGCATCTCATCGCGAATGAATCCACTCCGCCCTGTCTGCCAAGGACAGGAATCCCTTTAGGTCCAGCGGGGTGGACGCATTTGAAGATGACTTCCATCCTTTGACCAACTCCTGCAACTGGGGAGAAGGGCATGCTTTGGCAGGGAAATCCCGACCCTCCGGTGGGTTGGAAGAGTTCGACCTCACCCCATAGGAGCAAGCCAGTTACTTTAACTCTGAAAATACTGCCCTTTTCAAACGGAGGGACCAAGAAAGGAAGACACCTGCTACCTCTCCCCTCCCTCCTTACATTGTGATGGCAAAAACTTCTTGGAATGCTAGAACTCCAGGATTGAATGGAAAAGTGACTCACTTTCCTATCAAGGCCTCGGTTTCTAAACCCCAGTGAATCTGGATGAGCCTTTGATTGGCAGCCATTAACCCTAGGCATGTAAATCAAGGACTTGGGATTTCTAAATTGGGTAGCCAGTGCAGCAAGTTTTTTCTGCTTTGCTCTTATTTACCTAAGGCAGTAACTTTTCCCCTTCAACAAGAGTGACTACCATAATGAAAAAACAGTATTACACAAGTGAATTGGAAATATACTATTACTATGTCATATAATCGAGACAGAATTCTGAAACTCAGTTAAAAAGATGAACTTGTGGCACCTGGGTGGCTCAGTTGGTTGTGTCCAACTTCATCTCAGGGCATGATCTCCTGGTTTGTGAGTTCAAGCCCCATGCTGGGCTTTGTGCTGAGAGCTCAGAGCCTAGAGTCTGCTTTGGATTCTGTATCTCCCTCTCTCTCTTCCCCTCCCCTGCTTGCTCTCTCTCTCTCTCAAAAGTAAACAAAACAAAAAAAATTTTTTTTTAAAGATGAGCTTGTAGTTTCCAAACAGCCATCAGGAGGGGTAAAGCCAGTACCTCTCTGTGGCAGTCAACTATTGGTCATTCCTCTGATTGCATCACAAAGGGAAAGCTCTATATTTGCTGCAGATTTCTAAAAATGATAAGGAACTTCAAGTTTACAAATCATCTCCTTTCAAGACAGGTGCCTAGTGTGACAACAGGGTTATGACCCTCCCTCTTTTCAGAACTGGTAGGTCCAGAAGAGTTAAATCCCTGCCCTGTATAATTTATAAACATGAGGCTGAGTAAACCTTTGATGACTAAATTGCACTCTAAAATAATAATAATAGAAGACACCCTTTAAAGAAGAATTACATACTTACTGGTGACTTTATTTCAGCAAACTGATATTACAAGTTTTGTGGTATGGAAGTTAATTATTAATGTCCTTGGAGTTATAAAATAGATTTTTTTTTCCAGCACAAACTGCATTTGTTGGCAGAAGATGTGATGGAAACCATCCGTGTTGGGGGGCTGATGACAGGGAGCCTTGCAGGGGTGTGATAGATGAAGAGGCTCAACACGTTTCAAGTGAAGGACTCTGCACCCAGAACCGAACACCAGATCTGGGCAAATAGAATTCCCCAGGGAGACTGGCTGCACCCTGGCCCCAGGGTGTCTGCACAACTGCCACAAAACTCAGGAAAAGTTGCTTTTCCCAAAAGAGAAAGCGAGAGATGATTTTAAGTATCCAAACTGCTTTGCAATGAAATCGGTACTGATAACTGGGAAGAGAGGCTTAGAGGTTCACGAGGTCGCAAAGGTTTTCTTAGCTTCCACTTTCCTCTCCTTCGAATCTCCAGCCTGCTTTTCACCTCAGGTGCATGTAGAGGTTAAGAAAGTGGGCTTTAGCCCTCAGTTTCCTGGGTTTGTGTTCTGACATGGCTGCTTTTAGCTGGGCAGGTTATCTGACCTTACTTTACCTGTTTCCTCTTTAAAATGGGGATAGTCACGGTACCTACTTGTTAAATTGATGAGGATTACAAGCGGGATTATCCAGATAAGGTATCTATCATAGGCTTTGGGATTGTGCATGATATGTCTTACCATCACCAGCATTTTCCCGGGTACCATAGGCTTCATGAAGACAGGGGCTTTTGCCTTGCGCTCTGCCATATCCCCAAGTCGTAGTGCATAGTAATGCTCTGTGTTTGTTGAATAAGTGAATAATGTACTTCAGCAGGAAGCTGGTCTTTCCTTTCAGCTCACCATTGGAGGCACATTAGTCCCGTTTTTTGTCAAGAGCTTCAATCCACTCAGAGTCTTACCCTCATTTTTACTCCCTTGTTTGATCATTCTTACCCAGCTTCCCAAGGTAGAAACCTAGATTCCCCTCAATTCTTCCCTTTTTTTTCTTGGGCCTGGGCATGTAGGCATCCACAGAACTCACCCATTTCCATTCCTAAGTGTCTCTACTACTTCTGACAGAGTTGAGCTGTCTGGGCTCAAGCTCTTCTCATTGATAGCTTTTAATTATTGCTGTGGCTTCCAAACTGTTGTCTTCCTCCTCCTCTTTCTCCCCCGCCTCCCCCATTGTCCCACTGGAATTTCCCTGCTAGATCAAATCTATTTTGCTCACAAATCACTTCATAGCCTCATATACGATGCTCTTCCTACTATGGCCCTTGAAAACTTTGCAGGATCCTCTCTAGAGACTGACCCCACCCTCCCTAACCTTAAACTGGATGTTCTCTCAAGTCTGAATTCATGATGGGGGGGGGGGGGCTGTTGGGTTGTTGTTTTCTTTTTCTTTTTTTTTTTTTTTTTTTTTACTTTTTCCATTGGCCATTTTGCTATCTGAAATATTTTTTCTCCCCTTGGGGCCCTCTACACCCTCAAACTTCAGGTCTGTTAGTCCTCCTGGTCTAGGCTATCGTCCTCTTCCCTCTGAGCTGCAATAAAGCTGTGTGGTGACTCTGCTATGGCATCTACCCAGTGGACTCTGTGATCTGGTTACTTGTTTGTGGCTTCTGTTCCGCTGCGGCATCCTTTAGGTCAAATGCCCAGTGAGTATGCATTTTAGGAAGAAGGGAGCAAAGCTGCCTTCGTAAGGTGATTCATCTGGAAGCCCCTGCTCTTTCCTATCTTGTCAACAGCCTTTCTTTCTGCTTCAGAGACCACTGGCTCAGTTCTCTGTTTTCCAATCCCTCTCTTCCCTCTACCCGCTTCTTTTCTTTCATTGAAAAGTGCTATGGGGGCGCTGGGGTGGCTCAGCCAGTCGACTCAGGTCATGATCTCACGGTTCGTGGTTTGTGCCCCACGTTGTCCAGCTCTGTGCTGACAGCTCAGAGCCTGCAGCCTGCTTCAGATTCTGTGTCTCCCTCTCTCTCTGCCCCTCCCCTACTTGTGCTCTGTCTCTCTCTGTCTCTCAAAAAATAAAACATTAAAAAAAAAAAAAGAAAAGGGCTATGGAGGAGACAGAAAATAAAGTCCTTCATAACTCTGCACTCACAAAACAGACAAACAGTGAGAGAACAGCGCTGGCCGAGGCATTGTAATGAAACAAACTAGAAAACACAAACAAAAATAACCAAAAGCCAAACCAAAACCAAATGGAGAACGAGTCACCTCTTTTCTGTAGCCAAATCCATTGCCTTTCAAAACCCAAACATTGGGTATTGAAGTTTTTAGAGCAGAAAATGAGTCACAGACATTTAAAAATCAATTCTGAGAAATTGAAAATCTTTCTCATGAACGTTTAGGTTTGATCACTCAAGTTACATTTCTAGCCCCAAATTTTAAGTGATACACCTTCTTTACGCTGTTTAAAAAGAAAAAGAAATTCTAAACTTAATGGGATCACTATCATAAAGATGTTTGAACTGCCAGCATTTTTAAAACTGTGTTTTCATCTTGTTCTGAGACTTTAAGAAGATACAAAAATAAACCCCCAAAACCCCAAACCCCTCTTTTTAGGCTCTTTCTGTTTAAGTACAGAGTAATATCTTTAAAGAGTAGGATACATAGTACTAATATTTCTCTTAACTGAAAAAATAGGATCTAACATCATTTAGCATCTTTATCTAGTATGATTGTTTTTAAGGCCACAAGGAGAATCTTCTGATACTATGTGCATAAAATTAGCATTTAAAAGTAAAAGAACTAGCAAAACAAAACAAAAGGAAAACAAGGCAAATCAGCAGGGGGAAAAATACCTATTGCTGGAATTTTCTCCTAACTTGGTCCACCAAATTTCCCTGGCATGTTAAACTCTTTCCTGGGGAGAATTAGCATTGAAAGAATTAAGATATATTTTCAGGTTCTATTTTCTTAATTTAAAAGCCTCCTTACCTCAGATTCTTCGCATAAGACAATGTTGTTTTTCTGAGGAAAACGTGGTTCCCTGGTTTAAATCAGAATGGAGGTACAAATTATGCATTATGGAAAGTGTAGGGATTTTGAGGGTTCAAAAGTGAATGCTTCACACCCTGAGAAATGCAAACAAGAAACAAACAATTCTGTGTTTAATTTTCTTCTCAGTTTGTGGGCCGGACAAGAGGATAGGTTATTTTTGCCAATTTGACATTATGTACTTTGAGCCAGGGAAATGATTTAAAAAAAATAGTAATAATAACAATGCATTTGATTACCCTGCGGTTGACTTTTTTTTTCCACAAACATTGTGTTTGTGAATCAATTTTAATTTACTGCTGGTGGGGGTAGTGCTAGGAGTATGGCCAGCGCCAATGCCAAAGGGAAAAACGAAGACCAAAATTAATTTCTGGCAGCACTAAATATCTCATTGTGCTTGATCCGTTTTTCAAAGTCTGATAAGTCGAATGTAGACACGCGCTCTCTGGTCAAGGGATGACCAGAAGCTTTTTGAAAGAGGAAACCCTAGAGTAGTTACCTAACCTTACAGGAATTCCCAGCATTTTAATAGAGATTCAAGAAGGTAATCTATTCAAACTGCATTCAGTCTATGTTGTCAGTTACTGATGAATTTTTCTGGTTGCTACATTTACCCAGCAAAGTTCTCAGAGCCAAGTGTTTATGGGAAACACGGAACTGCTGAATTTCAGTGTTCCTGTGTTTCATTCAGCAAAGGAGGTTTTCCATTAAAATAGCAACTCATGTGAGCTTCTTTAAGGACTAGAAACGATCTTTGGGTTATATGGGTGCAGATTACAGTGTCATTATCTGAGTTGAATTATCTGTGGCACCTTTCTTGCTGTAACTCAGTGAAGGAGAGCAGAATTCGCAGTGTTACTGGAGAGGAAGGAAGGGCTTGAGCTGCAAATAGTAAGTGCAGCTACTCTAGGAGAGATGGCTGGGGCTGCCGCCCAAGAACTTGGATCCCAGGCCTCTTACAGGCTCTTACTAGCTGCATGACCTTGGGCAATGTGTCACGCAGCTGCACTCTACTTTCCTTGTCTGTATAGTGGGGCTATGCGTGTACCTGCCTCACAAAGCTGTTGGGAGGATTAAGCGAGCTGTTGGTTATGAAAGCTGGCGGGACTGTTTGTGCTTCCCCTCTGGCAACAAAACCGGACACAGTTCTCCCAGTTCCATGAAATCGAAATGCGTTCTGCAGTACCCAACCTTGGGAGATGATGCAGTACCTTGGTTTGAAAACTCCGATGCGGGGGCACTGGGCTGGCTCAGACGGTGCAGCGTGCGACTCTTGACCTCAGGGTCATGAGTTTGAGCCCCTCGTTAAGCATAGAGATTATTTAAAATGAAGACTAAAATGCTCTTTCACGGTATCTTATTTCCCTCCAAATATCCCAGCAGCACCACAAATGCAACAACTAAGGACCATCCTCAGCTGAAACCTCACAAAGACGCGGTTTGAAGTAGGGCCACATATAAATTAACATGCGTTCACATCATGTCCTACAAAGGGCTTTTTTGCTCTTGTTGAATCTAGAAAGACAGTGACGGTTGACCCTTCATAAGCCAGTCAAGAGCCAAATTGGACATGGAGTTTCAAGATGAGGCTGATACAGTTGGCAAAATTCTTTTTTTTTTTTTAATGTTTATTTTTGAGAGAGAGGGCTAGCGAGCCAGAGAGAGCAGAGAGAGAAGGAGAGAAAGAATCCCAAGTAGCTCCACGTTATCAGCACGAGCCCGATGTGGGGATCAATCTCACAAACCATGACATCATGACCTGAACTGGGAGCAAGAGCCAGATGCTTAATTGACTGCGCCACCCAGGCACCCTGATGTTGGCAAAACTCCAACCTTGTTTTTCCTGGAGGAGTACTAGAAAGGTCTGCTGTCTTCTCCCTTCAGGATTCAGAGGGGTTGCCGCTCTGAATAAGTAACATCACAACTATGAGACACTGTGTCAAGTACTGCGCTGAACTCTTTATATGCAGTAAGTCGTGTCCCCTTCAGACTAAGCCCTGTGATGGTGGTGCCACAGTACCCAAATATGTAGACTTGCAGGGGTGAGGACCCAGCCTGACTTATGCTAATGTTAGAACATAATGCAGCTTGCTGGCACAGAGTCGGTGCTCAGTACATATTTGCTTAATAAGTGAACCCCAGTTTTCAGTTTTGAAAAGTGCAGTGTGGAGTGGCTCAGTGACTGGAGATGGTCAGTGCTCCTAGAACCCACACAGAGAAGGAGGCCTGTGGCGTCAGGACCCGGCATGCATCTGTCCCTCAGTCATCCTGTTTGTCCCTGTCTTCAGCTGTGTGGGGCTTCCCCGAGTCCAGAGTGTGTACTTCTCCAGAGACTGACCCCTGATCTTCTGCCCAAGTTGGAGGAAAGGCAGTTACCCAGCTGCACAAGGTTAGGGAGGAATCTTGGGCCTAAGTGCTTGGATGGACGGAAGGATGGGGGCATGGATGGATCTTCCAACTGCTGTTATTATACAGGCTTTCAAGCAATAATTCTGTTTTTATTCCCCTATGCACTTTGTTTTCTGAGTAACCTGGTATCACCACTTCTGAGGCTTCCAAGGTTCTTATACCCTGAAATCAGTCTGCTTTATTTTCCACTTTCTCTGATCTAAATTTGTGGCCATTTTACCATTTGCTTCTCAGTTCCCACCCTGGAGGGTTTTGCTTTTACAATGCTTTTGCTGTCTCTTAATGGAATTTTGGAAGGAGCATCAGAAAACATGTTTAATACACTCTCCTTAACAAAAAATCCCTTGCTCATATTATTTTACCTTTTATAGATACCTTTTTTTCTGTTTTCAAAAATTAAGTAAATAAGACAATCAATATGTGTTTCTAGTAAAAAAGAATCCACATCTTACTAATCCAGATATGATTATGAGTTTGGTGTATAAATTTTCAGAATTTTTATGTATACATAAAAATACTAAAATTTATTTTTCAAACATGGCTTGTCATTTGCACACTGCTTCATAAATTTGCTTTTATTTTCACTTACAATGTACCATGGATAGCTATTCATGGTTTTTTAAAATTTTTTATTTATTCTTGAGAGACAGAGAGAAAGAGAGAGCATGAATGGGGCAGGAGCAGAGAGAAAGGGAGACACAGAATCCGAAGCAGGCTCCAAGCTCTGAGCTGGCAGCACAGAGCCCAAAGTGAGGCTCGAACCCACAGACCATGAGATCATGACCTGAGCTGAAGTCAGACTCTTAACCAACTGAGCCACCCAGGTGCCCCTGTCCATGTTAATATATAAATGTAACTTAGACTTTTTAAACACATTATAGTTTTCCTGATATTGGTATTAATCAATCCCTTTTGATAGACATTTAGATCATCCCCACTTTTTCACTGTTACAAAATTCCTATGTGCACCCTTAGACATGCTCAGTTATTTCCTTAGGTCAATTTAGAGAAATCGTTTCGTTAGGGTAACGTCATCAGATATTATCAAGTTGTCCCCACCAGCTGTGGGTATTCCCATCTGCAAAGTATCAATACAGCTTCCCTTACATGCTGTGCACCACTGAGTGTTATCATCTTGTTCCTTTGCTACTCCTTTTAAATGCTGGTATCAATGGATTTCAGGTTTGGGGCTAGTCAGCCTCTTTTGAAAGTTGGGCCTCCTTCAGACTCTGACAGTTTGGAACTTGTACAGTGTTAGAATGTAATCGGACGCTTCCACTTTGCACATATGGAAACTGAGGTCTAGGGAGAGGAGGTGACTCGCCTACGCCACAACCCGGGACACAGGTCCTGACTCCCAGCCAAGTCCAAGTGTTCCCTGCATCAAACTGCACAGTCACAGGAGCCCCATAACCTGCCCTTCCCCGAGCCCCTCTAACTTCTGGAGTCAGAATCCTGCACCTCAGGGAGAAAGATGAGAACGAGCATTTTATGGGCACCTTCTAAGAGCCTCAGCCTGCCCCCGTACTAGGTTCTGCCCATATAATCCCATTAGGTAGCTATTCATAACTCCATTACACCAGGTGGAAATGCAAGAACTGGAGATTCAGCTAATCAAATTAGTAATCAGTGCCCAGTTTGGGGAGGGATTTAGCTGCGGGACTAGATGAGATTAGCTAGAGTGAATACTATGCAGCCTGGGAGTTGGATTTAAAGGGAGGAAGAGTGGTATCAGCAAGAAAGAACAAGGCTGCCCGGAGTGGGCATGGGAGATGTTTCCGGCGAAGACCCTCTGGTATGTCCCCCGCCCCCCAGCAAGCGCTAATTCAGGCTAAGAGTAAAAACAGGCTGTGCCAGTGACTCTCAAGGCTGTTTCAGGATCCCACGCTGCTCAGGGTTGAGCACAAGTCGAGCACAATGCTTGCTGGCTGAGCCTCTGTTCTGGAACGACTGAACTGTCCAGCATGGCCAGTGTGTAAATGTCAAGTAAACACCAAATTCAAGTGCAATCTAACTATTGTGCTAGGACTGTTTGCTTTAGATATAATAGTCAGCAGGAAGGGAGAAGGAGAGGGAGGGAGGGAAATATATGTCACTTCATAGGGCAAATCGTGAATGTGTGAGCCTTCCCTTGGCTAATCGTGAATGTGTGAGCCTTCCCTTGGCTGGCTGGAATGTCACAGAGACCAACGTCAAATAAATAAAGAGCCTGCACTCCATGTTGCAAAAATAAGCATGTCCATTTGCTTGAAAAAAATTTTTTCAGATGAGGGAACATTTTCCAGTCAATCAAACTGCAGCAAAGTCATTCTGTTGAATTTGTGACTCACAGGCTCTGTGTGTCAATAGACAGAGTAAGCCCAGCGTTATGACTTCACTGGGAGATGAAGCAGAAGTCGGGATGAGGCAGGACCGGCTTTCAAACAGGGCTCAAAACTCCGACAATAAATAGCAAAGGAAAGTCTGACCACTCGCAGCCTGGGCAATTGCATCTGTTGTTCCCTTTTCTTCATTTCTTGCTTGTCTCCTAGAAAAGGATCAGTCTGAAACATTAACCGACCTCATCCTTCCCTGGCCTCTGCGTTGATGGAGGGCAACGACTGACAGAGCGTCTCCTGTGCTTGGTGTCCTATCTCATTCTGTCCTCACAGTAGTTCTGCAGGGTGGCTGGTATTTGTGTTATTTTGTGGGTGAGAATATTGAGGCCCACAGAGCCAGGCACCTTTGGAAGCTTCTTGCCAAGGGTTCAACCACAGTTCTTTCTGGCTTCGATTTCAGACTGCACATTTTTTTTCCCGGGAAACCCCCCATTTTGCTGTTTAACTGTAAGCCAGACAGTAGCCTTGGCACTGGGGCTCCACAGATCAATAAAAAGTGGTTCCTGCCCTCAGTGAGCTCAGGGAGCAGTCAAAATGCCCTTGTCTGGGATTCAAGACCACCGGGAAGTGCTCTGTTCAGGTTGCCCGAAACCGGTAGGTATGTAAGAAAAGATAGCACCGAGAGACTCAAGGCTTGTTTTCCAAATTGGCACCATTTGCGGATGCCTCAGAGATGGCTCAGGAATGCCTGAGGGATAGAAAAACCAGGGAGAGATAAGAGACCACAGAGGAGCTAAAACATTGTACCAAAACAGCTGACCCAAAAACAAAGCCAGCATGTGGCCAGTCTGCTTTGTGCGCACACTGGCTGAGGAAGGGGGCTTGACTTTCCTGTGTAGCCACGGGGCAGGGATCGGAGCCTGGACCACGCAGCTGGAAGGCTTGGCCTCTGGTCTGGGCTTGGCTACCACACGTGGACTTGGGTCAGCCATTCACTCAGTCTGCTCATCAGCCTCTGCTGCTGTAAGAAGGAAGCAGGAAGGAGCAAGTCCCTTGTGGCTCAAAAGCATCAGGATTAACCTGGCTGGTTGGATCTATCAGCTCTTGACTTTGGATGGCCTCAGCCTCCATATTTGCGATGTTAAGAAACAAAAGAAGTGAGGAACCTGCTAGTTGTCAAGGCAGAGACATTTCTTCACTCTCCCAGCAGCTCTGCTGAAAAGTAACTTGGATCCTTTCAAACATCTGCTGTCTGACTAGGACCAAAGCAGTTCTTAGAGCGGCTTTACCTTCATTTCAATATAACACCGATTTTTTCCCTTCTTTCTCTCTGCCGTCCCAATGTTCCCCCAGGTTGGAGAAGCCGTCAACATGTAGCACGTTATTCCCTGGTTGCCCTAGTCGTTCTAAAGTTCCAGTCTTTAAAGTTTTTCTTCTGGATGGCTGGGAAAATTCTTGAAAGGACACGGTCAATACTCTTTTGCTGGAGTATACTTTTAAAAAATTTATTTTGGCGCTGTATTGTTTGTCAAGCCCTCATGGAGCCTTGTGAGGAGACTGCTCCGTTTACCATTTTGAGTTTCTCCCCTTCTAATTGGCAAGCATCATGTTTCCGCTGTAATCTGCCTGAAAAACAAACAGGAGAGTTTACATTGGTCTCTGTGCCAACCATCTGCCCACTCAGTGATCTCTACAACAATGTAAGTGCTAGAAGACCAACTGTGTGTGTGTGTATAGGGAGAAAAATTAATTCACTCCTTTACAGGGCTGATATTTAGGGAGCACCGACCATGTGT
>NC_043712.1:24510100-24547993 GCF_006229205.1 Suricata suricatta | reverse complement strand
GGAAGGACGTTCCAGTTTAGGGAGCAAGTGCAATGGCACAAAGAAATTAAAACGCTTGGCTTGTTTGGAGAATGTCAAGCTGTCGGGGGTTGAGAGAAAAAGATTCTAATAAGGCTTCTATGAAAGAGGCTGGATTTGTTGCTTGGACATTTTCTAGCTCTTCTGAGACAACTTTTTGTTGAGTTAAGCGAAAATGAATGAGGATCAGATGGTCCACATTTCTCTTGAATGCACACGGGTTTAAACGAAGGGAAAAAAGAACTTGACAGAATGTGTCTTGGCTCTTGCCAAACCGAAAGTATTTGAAAAATCGCACAAGACACATCTCGAACCCAAACACACGCCTGGATTCTCCCACTCCTAATTACAGCTGCAGCCGTTTAATAAAGTGAATTGTGTACAGGAAAATGGGGTCTGAATGGAGGAGCCCATTAATAGGGTGACTGATGCAGGGCGGCTAGCCCAGGTTGCCCTCGAAGAGAGCGTGCACATCTCATGCCCTTGTAGGAAAAGAAAATGGACCAATGGACAGTCGCTAACTGGACTATTGACGCAGCTCTTGTGTAGAACAATTAAAACCCCATATTATTTAACTTTATTGTATCATGTGTGGAAAGAACTCTGCATCTCTTGTTTCTCTCCCTCTTCTGTCTCTCAGTCTTACATTTCAGCGTGTAAAGAATGAAAAGAAAAGGAATATGTTTTGCATCAGTCTCTATTCACATGAGTGGAGACCAAATGAGAGATGGCGGAAATAGAACGAGGTCTCTAACGTACTACTTATTATGATTCTAAATTCTTGGCTTGGGGATCATGGACATTTCAAGAATGGAAGGAATCTGAGGCTCAAAGAAGTTAACGGATTTTGTCCATGCTCCACAGTTGGTTGGTTGTAAGTAAGACTTCAGACTCAGACCTGGGTCTCTGGTGCCTGTCCTTTTTTAGCTCGCACACTTGTGGTAGGCTCAGAAACTGGGAATACAAGTGGATTCTCTTGAGGCACCTGGTGGCTTGTCAGTTAAGTGTCTGCCTTCAGCTCAGGTCATGGTCTCATGGTTCTTGGAACTGGGCTGTGTTGACAGCTCAGAGCCTGCTTCGGATCCTCTGTCCACCTCTCTCTGCCCCCCTCTCAAAAATAAATATTAAAAATATCTTTAAAAGTAGATTCTCTCACATATTCCTCCCGCCCTTCCTTCTTCCCTTCCTTCTCTCCTTCTTCCCTTCCTCCATTCCCTCCCTCCTTCCTTCCTAAACAGACGTTTCTTGGATGATCAGGGATGGCTCAATGATCGTTAAAGTATATTCACACTTGGTGTGGAGAGACTGCAGTGTAACTGTGCTATTGTAGAGTTTTGAAATAAAATGAGAAACAATAAGAGTGTGTGTGTGTGTGTGTGTGTGTGTGTGTCAAGGTGGAGTGGGGTATAGGAGAACAGAGGAGGAGGGCTTCACGGAAGAGGAGGAAGCATCAAACAAGCCTTAAGGCCCTACAGAGAATCTACTGGATGGACCTGTGAGGAGGTGTAGGTGTAGGTGTAGGGTGTGTGGCAGGTGTGGATAGATGGGTGAGCGGTTGGGATTGAGGGTGCTGAGGCTTAGTGAGACCAGGGCTGGGTTTGGGCTGGGGGTGGTAGTGGTGTTGGCAGTAGATGAGGGAGAAGTGGGCAGGGGTCAGATCCCCAAGGGTCTTAAGTTCCATGTGAACCGAGGTGGCTGGGCTTCATGGTGTGGTCACAGTCATGCCTGCTCAAATCCAACCTCCTGAAACGAGGGTTCACGGAGAGACGTCTAGCTTCTGTTTTCATGTGTTGTGTTGTGTGTGTGTGTGTGTGTGTGTGTGTGCGCGCGTGCGCGCACATGCACACCTGTTACATTGTTAAGGTCTTTAATACCATCAGAATGGCATGCTTTTTTTGCTATGCACTTAGGATTCATGCACTTTTCTGTATGTAGGTTACACCTCAACACTAAAGGGGAAAAAATGACATCTCAGGCAGAGTCCTTGTCAGCCTTTGAAACCACAAACTGAGCTCATTAAAGCAAAGGTCATGGTAAAGCAAATGGAATCCCTAGAATTACCTTTCTTGAACAAGAAAATCAGACGGTGTGACTCAAAGCAAATCTTGGGAAGACCAGTAGGATTCTCTGGGAAAAAGACTTTCTACCTGGATATACAGGGATTCCTCATTCCTGATCTTGGTAACACTGTCACCTCTGGCCACTTAGTCCAAAAACTTGGGAGTTCCCCTTGACTACTCTCTCTCTCTTACCCTTCTTCTTCTTCTTCTTTTTAAATGTTTATTTATTTATTTTGAAATAGAAAGAGAGAGAAAGAGGGACAGAAAGAGAGGCAGAGAGAGAATCCCAAGCAAGCTCGTTCGGCCAGCATGGAGCCTGACATGAGGCTTGAACCCACGAACCGTGAGATCATGACCTGAGCTGAAACCAAGAGTTGGAGGTTTAACGGACTGAGCCACCCAGGTGCCCTTCTCCCCTACCCTTCTTCTATAGCCTCCCATCCTACTAACCTTACCTCTAAGTGTTTCTGTAATATATCACTTTCTCTCAAGCCCTAGGTTCCCTGATCCAGTTTTTGGTCTCCTTTCTCTCTCTCACTCTTCCACTTCAAAAAAAGAACACAACCAAAATAATTCATCTTTTTTTTTCTTATTCTACCAATTTATAGTTGGCTGTATCATGATTTCCGGAATTATTGCAATCGCTCCCTAAATGGCCTCAGTGCCTCCACTCTTAGTCCCTGGGACCCTTCTCACACTCCCGCCAGAGTGACTATTTCAGTGTGAGAATAACCCGCCACTGCCCATCCTTCCCTCTCCCACAGAGCAGTGCTCAGCTCTGACCAGACCCACCATCCCTTAGGCCTCCATGAACTCCACGTCTTGTAGCTTTCAGCCTCAAACTTTATCCTGACCACAATGACAGCCTGTAGCTTCCAGAAAAAGGTAAGCTGCTTTTCATTTGCTTGGCTGTGTATGTGTGTGTTTTTGCTTTTTTGCTTTGTTTTTGTAGCTTGCTTTTGCTTTTTCTTGATTTTGCTTCTGTGACTTTGCCCATAATGCAATGGGGAGGCTCTTCCCATCCTTCACTTACTGTACCAAGGGGGCTCTCCAAAGAAGAGCTCCCTTTGAATCAGCTCTTGACCTTCAGCACCTGTCACAAAATCTGGCACAGGAGATGTTTACTGGATAAGCGTATTCTTGACTCATGAGCATAGGTCAAGATGCCCATTCTCTTACTCAGTCACTAGTAGGTTCGTCTGCACAATCTCATTTGATCTTCGAAGTCCATAGACAGGGTCCCATTCATATGATATTCAATATTGTAGCAGTTGGTAAATAAACAGCAACTGTCCTGACTGCTCCTTACCACTCTGGTTCCTCCCCTGGAATCCCTTCCTGTGATCCAGCAACTAAAGCGTTAACTCAGCCACTGTGGGGGGCCCTGCTCCAAGGGTTGCTAAATGGTGGTGGTGCACTGTCACACTTCCCTGTCTCCCGGGGGAGGTCTCCAGGCCCCCTTTCACCCAGGAAGCCCCAGCAGGCTCACGCTGCCCCTGCCTGTGGACCCAGGGCTCTTCCCAGGACGCAGTGAACCCTCCTCCTCCTCCGTCTTGTAAATGATGGCAGGTATCTGGACTGGCAGAACCCACTTGAGTTTGGCAAACTCCTTTGTGCACAGAGTAAGGCTCAGGATAGCCAAGTGAGTGTTGCAAATTCAAGATCGGCCCACTTGGATTTAGTTCAGCTCATTCAAACAACATTACATTCACACAGAGGCACAGTGGGTCATTTCTGGCCTGAATGCATCATTATTTCCTTTAGGTTATAACCGTTTCCCTGTCTCTCACTATCCAAAAAATAGTCCCCATTTCCAGCTCACACTTAACCGAGAGAACGTAGGAGACAGAGCACAGAGCACAATAATCGTTGCTGTTTCCGGACGTGGGATCAAAATGTACACATAACGAAAACCATATTCCACGTGCTAAGGTCTTGTGCTCCGAAGCCCATCATTCAGCGGGACGCTGCTAAACATGTGGGGATTTGAAGAACTTCAAGTCCACCTCCCATCTGCCTTGCAGCCCTCTCATTCCGGACCTCCTCCCGGCCCCCCGGACTGTCCCCCTGCCTCCAGGCCCTCCCTGAATGGCCTTCTGTAGCATGGCCTTGGTGCCAGCCTGTCCTTCTGGAAGCCTTGAGCCCAGTGAGAAGTCCAGGGCAATGCAGAAATGACCACTCTCACTCCAGACTGGCCTGGAGCACTCATAACCCGAAGGCAAGCCCATAAACATTGACGAATAGGCACTGTGTGCCAGGCACTAGTCTGTGAGACAGGGACTGTTTGTGTTATCCTGAAGTTAGCACAGTGTTTTGTTGTTGTTGTGTTCTTGTTGGTTTTCATATTTTAACATCTTTTAAACTGGGATAGGCATTGCCATCAATGGCTTTTACAATTGCTACTGGACAGGCGCTAGTCATGGTATGTTAATAACTTAATCAATTGATTTTATACATAAATAGGTATAATATGCACAAGAGTGACATGATATCAAAACCTATTTCTTTTTTTAAAGGTTTATTTATTTTGAGAGAGAGAGGGAGAGAGGGGGCGGGGCAGAGAGAGAGAGAGAGAGAGAGAATCCCAAGTAGGCTCTGAGCTGTCAGCCCAGATCCCGATGTGGCCCTCAAACCCTCAAATCTGTGAGATCATGACCTGAGTCAAAATCAAGAGCCCGACGCTCAACTAACTGAGCCACCCAGGCGCCCCTCAAAATACATTTCTAAGTAAGTTCCGAAGAGCTCTTTCACTAAGTATGAAATATAAATTTCCACTGATATGAAGGCAATGTGTCATGATGTAGTTGGCAACATTTTTTATTTCTTAGTGGTACCCAAAATAATGGTAACACTAAAAATTCACTGGGGGCCCCTGCCTGACTCAGTCAGTGGAGTGCACAAGTCTTGATCTCAGGGTTGTAAGTTCGAACCCCACGGTGGATACAGAGATTACTAAAAAATAAAATCTTAGGAGCACCTGACTGGCTCTGTTGGAGGAGCCTGTGACTCTTGATCTCAGCGTCCTCAGTTCAAGCCCCATGTTGGGTGTAGAGATTATTTCAATAAATAAAACTTAAAAAATAAATAGAATCTTAAAAACATATGCAAACAAATAAAAATTTGTTGGCAGACTCAATTTGATGAAATATGGTGTTTAAGACGATCCTTTGTCCTCAGGGAGCCCGTGTTTTAGTAGGGGAAAAAACCAAAGTCATTGGATAGCAGTCAGTGCTGTGACAGAGGAAAGCATAGGGTGCTGTGGGCAGACAGGTGAGAACTGATGAGGCAGAAAGAGGATTTAAAGGGAAGGTGGCCTTGGAAGTTGAACTTCAAGGATGGTTGGCAGTTCATCAGGTAGAGAAGAAAGGCATTCTAACCGCAGGGAGATGTGCAGAGGCAAGGATGTGCATCCCATTGGGGGAAGGCTGCATATTCGGTTTATAGGTCAGGGCTAGAGAGTGAGGGCTCCGAGGTGCCCACTAAAGGAGTTCGGTTTCATTCAGGAGAGAGACATGATCAAAGCTTCCTTTTAGAATAGCATCTGTTCGCTGCGTGCCAGTAGGGCGTGGGGATAAGAGCAGGGAGGCTGGGGAGGCCCAGCTGGGAGGGGTTCCACAAGGAAGCAGGAGGGTCCACGTGAGGAAAGGAAGGGTGAAATGGGAAGCCAAGAGTCTTGCTGGCTTTTGGACCCTCCAGCCACACTTGGAGTTTGGAAGTATCATGCCCATTTTACAGTAGAGTAAACCGAGGCTGGATGAGGCACAGTGGTTTGGAGTGGTGAAATCAGAATAGTACCAAGGGAAGTGTTGACTATTGAGTGGTCTCACAAAGTGGCCTAATTGTGGAGAGGACACTGTGGCCTGGGGGTCTGGCCCATGGTCATGGCAGATTTAGAGACTGGATTAGGCCCTCTATTTAGGGCTACTAGAATCACATTTTCCCAGTTCTGGGGTGTGGAATACTTACGTTGTATTATATCATACTGGTTTATACCAGGCCACGCCACGCCACGCCATGCCATATTATAGATCGACTTACGGGGAAAAGTAGAAACGTCACAGTAAGGACAAAATCCTCGTTGCTAGCATTCTCTCCCTCTGGAAGACCTGTCCATGGGCAGGCAGGGTGTGACTAGGTTACCTCCCAGGTCTAACATTCAAGCAGGAGGCATCAGCCCCCACCAGCCTGGTGCACCCATCCTGCCTGCAGGAGGGGAAGGCTCAAAATCCACTGGTGCAGACCTGTCCACAAACAGCACTGGGATCTCCCTTTGAGTCTCATCAAATCTTCACCGTGGTCTGCAAGGCACTAGAGACTAGCTCCCTGCTTCGTTTCTGACCCCACCCCCTACCTGCAGACTCCCTGCCAAGCAAAGACGCCCTGTATTCCTCCAAATTCCCATATGTTCTGCCACTTCCCTTCTTTTGCATATGCAATTTCCTCTCCCTAGGACAGTCTTCCCCAGGCATCCAAATGGCAGATTCTCCCCATTTCACATCTTCGCTCAACTTCTTGGCACAAGAGGCCTTTAAAATATTGCATTCACCACCTCCCACACCTGGACATCTCCATTCCTCTTGCTGACTTTATTTTCTCCACATCACTTGTCATCATCTGACATATTTATTTTTCTTAGTTTATTATTATTATTTTTTAATTGCCTGACTCCTTACCTGAAATACAAGCTACGTAAGAGCAGGACTCCTGTCTGTTTGGTTCACGGAGTGTAGTCCTACCTAAGACAGCTCCTGGCATTTGGTAAAGGGTTTAGTAACTGTTAAATGAATGAATCAATCTGCTCTTTTGGTAAATCCTAGGCTGACACTCCTTTCCTTCTTGCCCCCAGCCACTTCTGTTGGGCACATTCCTTCTTTAGATTATCTTTATCCTGAATCAAATTTAGCTTTGCTCTGGAATAGCTACCCCATCAGATTTTGGTTTTGCATATCTTGTCCCTAAAGCTTCAGGGCATCTTACTCTTACTTCTGACTCCAGCCCTGGGACTGGTCTGGGTGAACCGAAAGGCTTGTTGGAATCAGGCCCCCTGATACCCATGCAGCCCCCCCTGCCTAGGGCCCTGGAAGAGGGTAAGAAAAGGTCAAGATAGATTTGAGAGTTTTAGAAAGAAAGGGGGAGGGTGGGTAAAAAGAGGAAGCAGGGCCACTGTTTGAGTTAGAAATTCAGGAGCAGGTCATTGGAGGGTATGAGGGAGTGTCCAGTCTATGACATTCATTTGTTAAGGTCAAAGCACGCTTCACAGACGTGATTTCCAGTGGAAAAGCTTGGTCTGTGAGGGCAGGAAGGGTTGAGACCCGTCGGCTTATCAGTCTTATTGGAAGGGGCTTCGCCAGTGAGGGTCAGGGATATGCACCCAGATAGATGGCCACACCCAGGTTGCAGGCCTCCCCACAGGGAAGGGACCCACTGCCTCCAGAAAACCTTCTGCCCTCCGGGCTGGAGAAAGGCCAGTCTGAGACCCCTACAGCCACCCATGAAATGAGATCTCTTAACACGTGGTTCAGGAACTGCTGGTTTATCCGTCTGTGTCTCTTCGACTAGACAGGGAGATTCCCGGAGCGAGAAAGCTCCTGTTTGCATCCCCACCTCCCTTTTTAAAAGAATTTTGGTTTTAGGGGCATCTGGGTGGCTTAGTCGGTTAAGCATCTGACTTCAGCTCAAGTCATGATCTCACAGTTCTTGAGTTTGAGCCCCAGATCAGGCTCTGTGCTGAGA
Organism: Suricata suricatta; assembly: GCF_006229205.1. Classification (NCBI taxonomy): domain Eukaryota; kingdom Metazoa; phylum Chordata; class Mammalia; order Carnivora; family Herpestidae; genus Suricata; species Suricata suricatta. The sequence continues at coordinate 24,540,182 of NC_043712.1, read as the reverse complement.
GTTCAGAGCCCGGAGCCTGCTTCGGATTCTCTCTCTGCTCCACCCTCCCCACTGGTGCTCTCTCTCTCTTTCTGTCAAAAAAAAAAAAAAGAAAAAAGAAAAAAGGAAAAAAAAAAGAGACGGGGAGGGGAGGGGAAGGGAGGGGAGGGGGAGAGGGAGGAGAAGGAGAAGGAGAAGGAGAAGGAGAAGGAGAAGGAGAAAGAGGAGAAGGAGGAGAAGGAGAAGGAGAAGGAAGGATTTTGGTTTCTCATCCCTGCCCCCACACACGCACAGCCTCTCCTGTTCTCTCCCCATCAGAGTGGTGCATTTGTAACAACTGAAGAACCCACATTGACACTTAATTATCCAAAGTGCAGAGTGCACATTACAGTTCACCCTCCTTGTTGTACCTTCTGTGAATTTAGACAAATGTATAATGCCATGTATCCACCAGTATAGCATCACAGAATACAGCCAGTGCCCTGAGGTTCCTGCTGCTCAGCCGTTTGTCCCTCTCCCCTCTCCTGACCTCTGGCAACCCCTCATCTTTTTACTGTTTCCATCCTTTGCCTTTTCCAGAATATCATGTAGTGGGAATCATGTAATATGTAGCCTTTTCTGATTGGCTTCTTATGCTTACTAATATCCATTTAAGTCTCCTCCATATCGCTTCTCCGCCTTTTGGCTAAGATCAAGTGCATTTAAGGCTCCTGCATGTCTTTTTGTGGCTTGATAGATTCATTTCTTTGTAACGTTTGAATAATATTCCATTGTCTGGAATGGAACACTTTCATAAAATTTTTTTCAAAATTGTGGTCAAATACACATAACATAAAATTTACCATTTTTAAGAATTATTAACTGCACAGTTCAGTGGTATAACGTATATTCACATTGCTGTGCAACCATCACCGCCAATCACCCCCAGAACTTTTTCAATTTCCCAGACTGAAACTCTACACCCATTAAACACTAACCCTCTATTTCCCCCTCTACCACCCCCTGGTGACCTCCACTTTCCTTTCTGTCTGAGTTTGGCCACTCTCTGTACCCTGCATGAGTGGAATCATACAATGTTTGTCCTCTCGTGGCAGGGTTATTTTAAGTAGTACAATGTCTTCAAGGTTCATTCGTGATGTAGTAGGTGCCAGAGTTTCACTCCTTTCTAAGGCTGAATGATATTCCATTGTATTTCTATACCATATTTTGTTTATCTGTCATTTACCAATGGATACTTAGGCTTTTTCCCATTTGCTGTTGAGTCATCTTGCATCCAGAATTCTGGGTAAGAGTTCAGTGAGCAGTTAATTGGTGAATGATGGCACCTTGAGAAGTCTAGGGCGGAGGAGAAGTGAAGAAAGTGCCCCCGACTTGAAGTAGTGGGTACAGTCCAAGGAAGGCTGCTACCACTTCAGAGCAGGAGGTAGCTGACGAGTGAATTTATTTATTAAAAAAAACAACAACACTTCAAGAATCTCCTGGGTGGCTTGGTCAGTTAGGTGTCTGGCACTAGGATGAAGCCTATTTAAAAAGATTTTGTTTGACTTTCTTCTTTCCTTCAGTTTATTTATTTATTTTGAGAGAGAAGAGAGGGAGGGACAAAGAAAGAGGGAGAAAGAGAATTCCAAGCAGGCTCCATGCTATCAGCGCAGAGCCCGATTCAGGGCTTGAACTCACTGACCTGAGCTGAAATCAAGAGTTGGATGCTTGACTGACCGAACCACCTGGGCGCCCCTATTTGTTTCTTTATTTAAGTAATCTCTACACCCAACTGGAGCTCAAACTCATGACCCCCAGATCGACTTACATGGTCTTCCAACAGATCCAGCCTAGTGCCCCAGATGAGTGAATTTCTTTAAAAAAATTTGTTTTTAATGTTTATTTGAGAGAGAGCACGCAGAAGTTGGGGGAGGGGCAGAGAGAGAGGGACAGGGGATCAGAAGCAGGCTCTGTGCCGACAGCAAGAGCCCCATGTGGGGCCTGAACTCACCAACTACAAGACCTAAGTTGAAGTTGGATGCTCAGCTGACTGAGCCCCCCAGACGCTCCCCAGGTGAGTGAATTTATACTGATTGTGAGAACTTGACCACTTCCTATGGGGTTCCTGTTGTCTCCTGTTTCTAGCACTTCTCAGCAGTAACATTCTCAACACTCACAGGGCCTTTGTTTGTTTTTTTTTTTTAATTTATGTCTTTTATTTGAGAGAGAGAGAGAGAGAGTGTGCAAGCAGGGGAGGGTCAGAGAGAGAGGGAGACACAGATTCTGAAACAGGCTCCAGGCTCTGAGCTAGCTGTCAGCACAGAGCCTGACGCGGAGCTCGAACCCAGGAACCGTGAGATCATGACCTGAGCCGAAGCCGGCGCTTAACCGACTGAGCCACCCAGGTACCCCTCACAGGGCCTTTGCATATGTTTTTAGGAAAGATAAGGAACCAAGGACGGTACCAGGTCTATCTACTATCAGCTCGCTTCAAAAAGAGGAAGCGTTTCAAGGTCGAGTGCAAGAATGTAGCATTTATTAAGCACTTGTGGGCCCTGGCATTGTGCTGACCCTCATCCATCTGGTTTCGCAGATTCCTAAGCCCACAGATCAGGATGATCCCTCCAGGTGCTCCCTGAAGTCCAAAGAGGGTCACAGCTGGCCCCAGGTCACACAGCTCATAGAGCCAGACTTGGGTTGTTGCCATACCCTCTGCTCTCACCTCCAAATCCACTGTTCCCAAGTGGGCTAAGCCATAGCTATGGTTTGCATTTGGAAACTATTTGCCAGATTTAGGACGAATGTCCAAGCCCTGGCCCCATGAGTCCTTTGGGTTGGTGTAAGATCCGTCAGCATGGGTACCTGGACATTATAGTCTCAGAGTGACCCAGACACCTTCTATGGCCTTTCCTCTGGGGCCCTTCAGCTCAGTCATGGTGGCCTTTGGAAGGTCTCATGGCAGACCTAGAGGCCACTGTGTCTGGGTCCTGATCCTCACTAACTGAGTACACTTTGCCTACCGTAGGAGGCCCAAGATGGCCAGCTCAGGTCATGATCTCACAGTCCGTGGGTTCAAACCCCATGTCGGGCTCTGTGCTAATAGCTCAGAGCCTGGAGCCTGCTTCCTATTCTGTGTCTCCCTCGCTCTCTGCCCCTCCCCCACTTGTGCTCTGTCTGTCTCTCAAAAATAAATAAATGTAGAAAAACAATTAAAAAAAAGGAAAAGTTCAAAGTGCTTTTCACCCACTCATTCACCGTGTTTGTTGTTTGCAGCCTCCAATCCTGTCCCTTGCTGACTTGCTAACTTCTTTCCGCCAGGACCATGTCTTTTCCTCTGTGCAGGCTAGCAGCACAAAGCATGCTCCACACTAGGCCCTTGACCTTGAGGCCATGTGGAGATTGCAAGCAGAGCACAGCGGGAAGAGACCCGGTGCTCCAGTGAAGCAGTCAGCGCACAGCTGGCTGGGGGCACAGCTCTTTGCTCTGGATTCTAGTCCTTTATTTGTAGAATGAGGAAGCTGAATTAAATGACTTCCAAAGTCCTTCCAGACATGACCAGTTTACACATAAATAGAAAGCACTAAATCCTTCAGAAAGGAATTTCTCCCATCTGTCAAGTTGGACTTCCCAGGCTCCAAAATTCCATTTCAACCGTCCTGTGTTCATTGTTGGCTTTAGAGCTTGGTTGTTGGAGTCACTGAGACCTGGGATTGAATCCTTGTCCTCAGTAATGGCGGCCACATGCAAATTACTTCCTCCTTTTCAGGAAACTCCCTTTCTTGATCTGTCTCCTGCAGATGGCAATGACCTCAGAGTTACTCCAGAGGGCGTGTTATAGGAGATAACTGTTAGAGGGCTTAGTGCTGTGCCCCTGATGGAGTCCATCACAGTAGTTATCATCTTCATTCTCCAAAAAATATGAGAAGAAAGGAAAGAAAGACACTTGTGGCTCCCCTTCTGACCACAGCTTTACATAAATAAACAGTTGTATTTACAAATAGGGTGTGTGTGTGTGTGTGTGTGTGTGTGTGTGTGTGGAGGGACTATAGCCCATCATTAATCAGTATGCTAATTTATTCTCCTAATGGTAGTCCTTAGTTCTTAGGCGTTATTGTAAGTATACCTTAAAGAATAGAGGCCTCCCAAAGCATTTGCTAGACCAATGCCTCAGTCGTTTAACTCGGATGCCTTTCCATCATTTTTGTTTTCCGCTCGCTCCTCTTCCTGCTCTGTTTCAGGCTCAGACCTACACACCCATCCAAAGGTAGGACTGGAGTTTTGTTTCACTGAGAAAAGTGGTGGCCACAATTTTCCTTAAAAATAAACTGTTAACATTATTGACCAGTAGAGATTAGTCTGTGCCAGGCACGAGGATAAGAGCCTTATATGAATTAGCTCCTTAAATCCTTCCTGATAGGCTCTGCCATAGGTGTTCCTATTATCTCCACAGGTGGGAAAACAGAGGACTAGAAATATCAAAACACTTGTTCGACATCACAAGAGCAGTATGGACGGTGAAGTCAGGATTTAAATGCAGTAATCTGATTTCAGATTCTCCAAGGTTAGCTACTGGGCTTTATTCCCTCCCCTGACGGTGGATGAATCCTGAAGACTGGGGAGAGGCAGCCAGGAGAGGGACTGGGGACTAGAAGGGGAAGACAAAGGCCATCAGTCCTTCTCCTTACCTTTCATGTGCCTGTCTTAATTCAGGCAGTCACCCTGTTCTCCTACACTGTTGAGCCTCCCGGTCCACAGCTCCAATCTGGCCACTCCAGATCATTCTGTCCTCGAAGATGGCCAAGAAGGACCTTTAGATACTGTGTCATCCAAACACACAAATGAGTAGGAGAAGTGCACACTCTTTAGTAAACTGGTGCCAACGTTTACTAAACAGGCCAGCATTCAGAAAAAAGGTTACACACACCCCCCCCCACCCCATTGGAGCTATCTCACACCGCATGTAAAATCAACTCCAAGCAATTTAAATATATATAAAGATAACATGTATATTTTTTTGTGTGTATATTATATATATTATATATATATAAAACCATTTTTATGTCAGAATGGAAAGAACTTTCCTAAGTATTTTGCAAAAGTACAGAAGTTACAACAGATGGACAAATTTTACTATATAAAGTTCATATATGTAGGGAAAAACCCATCACAAATAAAATTAAAGGGGAAAACATAAATATTGAGGAAAATATTTGCAATGTATGTAACAAGTGAATAGTTAACATCCTTGCTATACACAGCCACCTTTTAAAATTGTAAGAAAAAGTCAGTGGCTGAGTGGATAAAATGTGTGAACTGCCCAGCTATAAAAGAAGAAATAAAAATCACCAACAAGTGCATTTAAAAAATGTAGTTTCGCTGGAGATCAAAGAGATAAGTAAAACAAGATACTATTTTTCACCGACCTTGTTGATAATCAGGGCATACGTATACCTCTGGTGGAAGTATACAGTTGGTCTTTCGGAAAGACAGCTCTGCAACTTGAACCTATAGAGAAATAAAAATGAACAGGACTGAAGTTCAAGGAATTCGTTTTGAGAGCGTATTAAGGCATAGTCAGCTTCAGGTCTTTGGATGAGATAAGAATTAACGTTTTAGCTAGAGTGTGTGCCTGTTGGTTTCTCTAGCAACCTGTGAACCCAGCATGATCAGAAATGAACCTTCTTCCCAGTGGTGTGCACAGGTTCTCACTGAGGGCCAAGTAGAAAATAGTCTTCCCCTCCCACCTTTTAAAAAATGTTTCTACTTTCTTATTTAGAGAGACAGAGTGAGTGGGGGAGGGGCAGAAAGAAAGGGAACAGAGGACCCCAAGCAGCTCTGCAGGGACACCGGCAAGCCCAACAAGGCACCAGGACATCATGACCTGAGCAGAAGTCGGAAGGTCAACCAACAGCCACCCAGGTGCCCCTAGTCTAACCTTCTATCTGCCGTTTTTCTATCATTTTGTAATTCATGTGTGGGAGTTCTATGTACATTTTGTTTACAAGTCCTTTGTTAGATATATTTTTGCAAAATCTTTTCTCAGTTTGTGCTGCATTTTCAACCCTTTAATGGTATCTTCTGTCTTCTGAATAACAGTTTTTTAAGTATGTAGAAATCCAGTGGTTTTTTTTTTAATGTATATTTATTTTTGAGAGAGACAGAACGTGAGCGGGGGAGGGGCAGAGAGAGAGGGAGACACAGAATCTGAAGCAGGCTCCAGGCTCTGAGCTGTCAACACAGAGCCCAACGCAGGACTCAAACTCAGGGACTGTGAGATCATGACCTGAAGTAGGACGTTTAATGACTGAGCCACCCAGGTGCCTGAACAGTTCTTACTTTTAAAACTAGTCCAATTTATCTCATATTTTTCTTTATGGTTAATGCTTTTTATTATTTTTTAAATTTTATTTATTTATTTAATTTTAGAGAGAGACTGTGCATGAGCTGGGGAGAGGGGCAGAGGAGAGAGAGAGAGAGGGAGAGAGAGAGAGAGGGAGAGAGAGAATCTTGAGCAGGCTCCGTGCTGAGGGTAGAGGAGCCCGACATGGGGTTGAATCCCATAACCATGGGATCATGACCTGAACCAAAATTACGTCTCAGGTGCTCAACTCTCTGGCACCCCAATGATTAATACTTTTTATGCCCTGTTTCTATGAATATTTTTGTCTATGCCAAGTCATTTTTTTTTAAATTTTTTTAATGTTTTATTTATTTTTGATACAGAGAGAGACAGAGCATGAGAGGGGGAGGGGCAGAGAGAGAAGAAGACACAGAACCGGAAGCAGGCTCCAGGCTCTGAGCTGGCTGTCAGCACAGAGCCCGACGCGGGGCTTGAACCCACGAACGTGAGATCTGACCTGAGCCGAAGTCGGAGGCCCAACCGACTGAGCCACCCAGGCGCCCCAAGTCATTTTTTTCTGTGTGTGCATGTATTTTTATTTTTATTTATTTATTTTTACAAAGTCTTAACGTTTTACTTTTAACGTTTAGATCTATGATCCATCTGGCATTGATTTTAATGTGTGGTTAAATGTTTTTCATGTGTTTATCCGATTGATCTGGCACCATTTCTTGAAAACATCATTCCTTCCCCTCTGCATGGCAATCTCACCTATTTCATATTTGAAATAACCCGTATTTGTGACTCCATTTATGAATTCTCTCTTCCAATCCATTTGTCTATTGGTGTCCAAACCACACTGCCTTAGTTACTGTAGTTTTATAATCAGCAGTAGTGTGAGACCTCCAACTTGGTTCTTCAAGATTGTCTTGGGTATTTTTTGGTCTTTTTTATTTTTGTATAAATTCTTGAATCAGCCTGTCAATTTTCACAACCACCATAAAAACTGTTTGGCAGTATGCACTAAGCTGAACAATTGCATGCTTAGGTAAATACTTAAAGAAATAATCCAAGAATGTTTTTAGAAACTCTGATCATAAGAGCTCCCAATTACAAATAGCCCAAACGCCCACCCCCAGTAGAATGGTGCAATAAATAACTGCACAGAATGGAATGCTCTGTGGCCAATAAGAAGAAATGAACCAGTGCTGCACAAAATGGTGTGCGTAAATCTCACAAGCGTAGTGTTTAATACAATACGCCCAAACCTAGAGTGTGATTCCACTTGGCATTCCACTTTATACAAAGTTCAAAACCCATGCCAAGCTAACGTATAGTGTCAGAAGCAGGAAAGTCAAGTCATTTGGGGAGGAAGGATCAAAGTGCAGGCCTTTTTGGATGCTGGGTATATGCTCTTTCACTTTGTGAACGTGCAGACACAACTGTGCACCGTTTTGGATGCACATGATACTTCGGTGAAAAGTTTACTTAGAAATGAATTCAATGCAGCAATGAATATTGGAGGCTTACCATGTGTAGGGAGCTTTGTCCTGCTCAAGCTGGGGGTAAACATCAGGGCAGAAAGGAATAAACACTGCCGGGGGCTAGTTCCCAGTTTGGGGGGCTGGTAAGGATGCAGGAGCAAGCCTGTAAAACTTTACAAAGCATTGTGGGAGCAAAAGGGTGGCTCAATTAGCCTAGCCTAGGGCTTGGGGAAGTAGTTTCAGTTATTGAGTGCTAAGTAGGATTTCAACTACTGTAGTCAAGGAGCTGTTAGTGTTTTTGACGCCAGGAAATAGAAACGTATGAAACTAATGTGGTAAATTGTATTTTTAATTTGAAACAAGGTTAAAGTTTAATTTAAGGCCTGACTAATTTCCTTGGAACTCTGGTGTAGTAGGTATGTTATAATCTGGATGGTGACTGTAAAAGCTCTAAAATTTCTAATATGGAGAAAACTGATACAGGGACCCCTTTATCTTCTATTCTTGGGTACGCTGAACAAATTACTGGCCAACATCATTGGTGTGATGTGGCTTCAGCAATCAAGTTATGAAATGTCGTTATACTCAATAGAAAAACAAAAACGAGAAATCTTAAATTTCTCTGGATAGCCAGAAGTTGCCGAGGGAGCCCAAGGAGATATGGATAGGTAAGGTCCGGGGAAAACACTGCATACACTGAAGGAACCAGGGAGAGGGAGATGGAATTTTCTGTCTGATCGTTGGCAATTAGGGGGAAATCCCAAAAGACCAAACATTATGGAAGAAATTTTGTGTTGTAAGAACGTCCCCATAAATTAGACCTCTCAGTGTAATTCAGGCCTTCTGGAACATTCTAGGTTCACCAAGGGTAGTTTGAGCGCTTCCTGAGAAATATAAACCAGCTCAATCCTGGGTGAACGCCTGACAAGGTTGTACATGCAGACTGGTTCAGCAAACAGGCAACCGACTGCTATTTCAGTTACTTTGTTGCGGAGATCTCGCCCCCTGATGGAAAGGACTCTGGAGGTGGACAGATAAGGATTCCAGACCCGCCTGGGCCATTCACAGGACCTGTGACCTTGGAGTGCCCTGTCACAACTTCTCCACTGCCTCCGTTTCCTTGCCTGAAAAATGAGGATAATGACTTCTACCCTGAATCACATTCACCTTGTGAAAATGAACTCCCGTAGCACGGAGCTTGGTACATAACGTGTAATAATTATAATATTATTATTTTGACGCAATGCTTTCTGGCCGATGTCATGCTGGACCATAAACACAGCACTGAACGTCTCCTTTTCTAGGCCACTGTGTCCAGAGGTAGGGTTCACACCGTCATTCCGTTTAGACAGAATTCAGAAAAGCAGCAAAGCTAATGGATGAGGTTAGAGGTCAGGAAAGTCGTGGCCTTTGGGGAGGAGGGGTCATGGTGTAGGCCCTCTTTCACTCTGGATCTATTCTCTTTGAATATATATATTCATGAGCCGAAACCTGTGTTCACTGAGCCAGCTCTCAGCAAACAATGGGAAATTGTCAATGAGGCAGGGAGTAGCTGTTACTTACCTGTTGGGCTATCTCTGCTACTTGCCTTGAAAACTCCACGTAATGTTTTGAACTTAAAAAAAAAAAGCAGTAACCCACAATGAGAAATATATTTTTATTGATTTCAGTACACATGTGTTTATTTGAAATCAAATTTTCACAAGGTAATACTTACTATTAACTTCAGGGCACCCAGGTAGTTTATATTCTAAACTCTTCTGTTTCACTTTTTAAAATATGTTGATTGCAATCCCCTTTATTGATTTTTTTTTTTTTTACCTCTGAATAGGTCAAAACTACTAGTTTGAAAGACACTCCTGTCATCCTGTTCTTCAAATCAAAGATAAGGAAACTGAGGCACGGAGAGGGGACAACGAGTTGCTTAGGGAAAGTGGTACATGGTACAGGACTGAAGCCAGAAACATGGACCCTGAAGCTCTGGCAATTTCCACAAACCACTGCATGGAGGTGCACCCCAGGTGCATAAAAAAAAACAGGGACATTCCTAACGTGATGGGCTGTGGGTGCATTTCCCTCCCTCCCTCCCTCCGGCCTCCCTCCGCCCTCCTCCCTTTTCTTTTCTTTTTTCTTTTCCTTCCTTCCTTTCTCTCTTTCTTTCTTTTTCTTTCTTTCTCTTTCCTTCTTTCCTCCTTTCCTTCCTTCTTCCATCCTTCTTTCCTTCCTTTCCTCTCTCTCTCTCTCTCTCTCTCTCTCTCTTTCTCTTTCTTTCTTTCCCTTTCTTTTATTATAAAACAGTCCTCAGGCCCTAGGTACAACCTCTCCTGGAACAGACACATTGTTCAAAGGAGGCACTAGAATATCTTCTGGAGCTCAGAGGCCTGCCTTCACCTGCTTCCAGATGGTCTCTAGAACTGCCCAAGTTGTGGTCAGAAGAAGTAGCTGTTCTTGAGGAACTGAGTGGCTCCAGATCTTGTCCTACTTTCTGTAATCAGAAAGAGCAGTTTGTCCACCTGCCCCCAGGCCTGCCTCTGTTTGCAGAGCCATAGACAGGACGGAGAGATGTCAGACCTCACTGGGCATCTCTGTGGTGAGAGCCTGGCTGGCGAGGGCTCTTCTGCGGTGGATTTGCCTGTTGCACTTTCACCTCCGCGGGAACAGAAGGCGGGGCTTCACTTTAGCCTCCTTGGGGCTAACTCAGAGGAGGGAAACTGAGAACTGTGTGTTGTTTCGTTACTCTTTCCTCCTTTGTTTTTCCCACTGTAGTCATTCTCTGCTGGGAGATCCAAGCCCTGGAGCTTGTCCATCCTGTTGCAGGACCTGGCCCAGGAAATGTGGGCTGTGCTTTTCCCCAAGAATGTGCTTCACTTGAGCTAGATTTTGTCTTTTCTTTTTTAATGTTTATTTATTTTTTGAGAGAGACATATGAACAGGGGAGGAGCAGAGAGACAGGAGACACAATCCGAAGCAGGCTCCAGGCTCCAGGCTCCAGGCTCCAGGCTCTAGGCTCCAGGCTGTCAGCACTGACCCTGATGTGGGGCTTGAACCACAAACCGCAAGATCATGACCTGAGCCAAAGTTAGAAGCCCAACCGACTGAGCCACCCAGGCGTCCCATTGTCTTTTGTTTTTTATTCAGGGAAGGACGCGGACTATTTGGCCTTATATTCATGGCTGCACAAAAGCCCAGTCATGTAATTGACCATGTTTACCCAACAGGTTTATGCCTAAAGATGCACAAGGCTGATGTTGCTGGAGTCAAATTTACACATTTCTGCAATGGCGGGCATCTCGTGTGCCAATTATTACCTATTCCTTGGCCTTGGCTGCTGTCTGCTTTTGGCCAAAATGCCTGAAACCCTGCCCAGGTATGTGTGTGTGCACAAATCGGTCAGATGGGAGGTGGGGCACAGCCGACTGCCCCTTACTAACCCCCTCCTCATTACCAATTGGCATGTATTCATTTGTTCCTCTATCTTTTTAGAAAATATTTACTTAAATTCAAATTAGTTAACATACAGTGTAGTACTGGTTACACAGAACCCAGGGATTCATCATTTCCATACAACACTCAGTGCCCATCTCACCAAATGCCCTCCTTAATACCCAGCATCCATTTAATGCCTTCTTCCACCAATCTCCCCTCCAGCAATCCTCAGTTTTGTTACTTGAGTGCCTTGACCCTGCCCCGTTGCTGGAGATCTTGTGCCCCAAGTAAGACAGATAAGGTTCCTGATCTTATGGTGTTTATGTTCCAGAGAAAGAAAGGCACACAATAAACATGTAAACAAATGAGGTGATTGTAGATAGTGTGTAAGTATTTGAAGAAAAGGACAGAAAAAGGATAATGGACTGGAATGATTTGGGCTGGTCCCTGGGAAGAGATAACATTGACCAGAGACCTCACTTGCAAACAGGCAAGTATCTGGCTCTGGTGAAAGGAGCCTGGGGGTGTGAGAGGCAGAAGAAGGTGGCTAGCCCAATGCTGGAGGAGATGCAAGTGTGGGGAAAGCCAATTTGACCTTAAAAACGTCCTATATTCAGGGAGGTACTTCTGGGCTCCAGGAAAGGACATGGATTTTATTTCAAATTTAGGGGGAATCATTTTAACACCTTTCTCACCTTTCTTCCTGCAGGCTGCAGACTTCCGTCTCCACCTGCCTGAGACTTGGTCTTGAAGGCATCTTCAGAGCTAGCTGCTACTCCCCTTCAGGGCAACGTTTGTTTTTTCTTTATACACTGCCCCCCAAATACAATAAAACTGTATCTTTAGTGCAAGCAACATTATAACAAGAGATATATACAAGGAAAACATGTAACAAGGAAAACAGTCACCTCCCCATCTCTCCAACATCATTAGCAATACAATTCTCATCTTTCAGGGTCAAGTTCTTGCCAATATGTATACTTTTTGTGTATTTCCTAAGAGGAGAATGACCTGTGGTATGGAGCAAAATATAAATTATTTACCAGTTAATACATTCCACTGCCTTTTGTCTTCCTTTCTCTGGTACACCTACCTACTGAAACTGACATTGTTAGCCCTTGTAAACAGCCATTGTGTGAATTGTCCTAAGTGCATTACCTTGAATGTTCAACATAACAACGCTGTGAGGTAAGTGCTATTATTATTCTCTTTTTACAGAGGAAAAACTGGAGGCTCAGAAAGATGAAATAAATTGCCTAAGATTATGCAAATTGTCACCTTTAGTCACACAGTCGGGCTTTAAACCTAAAAATTCCAAAGCGACTGTGCTTTTGATCCTGATTTACACTCTCTCCCTGAGGCTCCATTAATTAGGAGACTTCACTAAACCAGATTCTTTTTAAAGAAACTTCTGCCTAGTTGGGCTGCGAAATGGACTGTCATTAGGTTTCCTTCATATGTATCTCATGTACTTACCGTAAACAATGCTGATCATTAACATGTGGACAGCGTGGTAAACAGTTAAATGTTTACCTGAGTCTTTCAAATATATGACCTTGATGCTCACACAGGTAACCCAGTGGCAAGGGCTCTCTCCATGTGCCCAGTTAAGAGAGGAGGAGGGAGAGAGGACAGGGGACTGAAGTGATCAGCCCAAGGTCATCCCCGTCTGAGACCTCTTTAGCTACCAGACCTGGAGGACAAGAATGGGCGGGGAATGGCCGGTGGCTCATGTTGTGGGTAGATAGTGAAGTTCTTTTTTCCTTGTCAGTGAATCTTCCTCTGGATATTACCATGGGGGAGGAGGTGGGGATAACCCTTCTGCAAAAAGGGTTAATGCTATTGAGTGCCTCAAGACTTGCCCACATTCTTGACTTTTGAAGCTATGCACCATTTCCTTTACCTCTAACTCCCAAAGAATCCTGTGAAGTCATGTAGGCATCTTATGTGGAAAGTGACCCAGATGGGTCAAGGCAAAAGTGGGCTGCTCGATTCATTGCAGCCGCCAGTTTTCTTTCTAGCACAAAACATCAATGCTGCCCGCGCAAACTACTGTGTTGCCCATTTGAGTAACAGTTTATGGCTCACCAAGGGCTCTCAGATCTGTTATCCCAACATTCTCAGAAAGACAGGTAGTCTTGCTGCCATTTGTGCCTATTTTATAGATGAAGAAACTGAGTCCCAGAGAGTACAAAGCTAGTAAGTGGCACTGTCGGGACTAGAGTCCAATTCTGTCTAAGATGAATCCAAATTCTTTCCATGCTTTTTGCACGACATGCCTTCCTTTTTATATTAAAAAAAAGAAAAAGGATGGGGGCACACGTGGGTGGCTCAGTCTGTTGAGTGTCTTGATTTTGGCTCAGGTCATGATCTCGCCTTTTCATGAGTTCGAGCCCGCATCAGGCTCTGTCCTGACAGTGTGGAGCCTGCTTGGGATCCTCCCTCTCCCTCTCAATCTGCCCCTCTCTCCCACTCCTCTCTGTCTCAAAATAAACTGAAAAAGTAGATACACAACATTCTGCAATCCTAAGACCGTATATTTTCTGCAACCCTGCTGCCCCACCTCACCCCCTGCAAATGATGCACATTACAGATACTTTCTCTAGGCAGCCTCTGAGCATCTGGCAAATGGTAAGCTCTCTCCCCACGGCAGATGGAAACTAGCAAGTAAAACATTTACCAACTTCTTGATATAATAGCGCCCGCCCGGTGTTTGTGTAGGCAGCAGGCAGTTATAATTGCCTTTTTAACATTGTTTAAAAATGAAAATAAATATGACTGTAAGCCCAAAATGGCTCTAATAGGATGTCAAGAATAATCAGTGCTCGGGAATGGTAAGTTTATGGTTGTGGGAGAGACCCCAGGAGGGTACCCATTGGTTCTGTGTGCACGCAGGATGGGGCTAGGGCTGCAGGAAGGGAGTTCAGGAGACCTTAGAGGAGAGCTGGCGGAGGGGCTGGGCAGGGGTAACGGGGGAACAGGGAGTTCGTAGGCGTAAACTTGGGGGGCGATCTCACGCCAGTCACAGGATCCTTGTTGGAGACACCCAGAACAACAGCGTGTCAGTGTGTTTGCTGCTGGCAAATGAGGGAGCCCAAGGGGCCAGCTAACACTAGCGAAGCAGAGATGGGGCCAGAGATCTGCAAAGCCAAAATGGGGTGGGGACGTCTGGGCTGAGCAAGGCTAGCTGGAGCTTTAAGATATCTAAAGAATTGTGTCTGTCTAAAGGGGACTAAGTCATTCCTGGAACTTGGAGAACCGTAACTGCAGAGGCTGATGGTTTCTTAGCAGTAGACTTGGGAGATTTCTCTATCACCGGTAAGCAGAGATGAACGCTGGAGGACGGGTTAGCTCAGACCTGCTAACCGTTCAGCTCACGTGACTGTACTTGAGACCCTTTCAGATTCTACCGTATCTTTCCTTGGGCAGATCTGTTGATAAAGAGGACACGCTGGTTTTGCCTGGGGGTGGGAGGCTGGGGGTGGGGTGAGGGTGGAGGTGGCAGGGATGCCGCTGAGGCTGGGAACCCGTGGGAGCACTGGCATTGGGGCTGAAGTGTTAGGGAGGGCGATGGAGTGGGCAGTGGTGGGGGGCAGGGTAGGAGTTGGGGGGAAGGGGCACTCAGACCAAACACTGGGTTTGGCCAACAAAAGAGCATGGTGACCTTGAGGAGACTGTTCCAGTAGCAGAATGGGCCTGAGGCCAGCGTGGGCTGTGCTGGGCCACAGAGGAAGAGGCCGGAGCCCGGTGCAGTGCCAGCTAAGGCAGTAGCTGGAGGGGAACTGGGATGGAAGGGGCTTGTGTTCCTTACCTTGCAGTGTGACAGGTGTGAGCACGGTGGAGCTGGTGCAAAGCAGGGGACTAAAGATATTGCAGGGACAGGAGCCTGCGGACAGAGTGGGCCCCTGGGGCTCAGGTGGGGGAAGAGAGGCAGCACCAGAGTGTGGTTAGAAGCCAGCGTGCAGGACCCAAGACCCTCTTGCCGGGGTTGACTGAGCCAGTTTACGGTGGGTTTGAGAAGGAGGTGGAGGTTTGGAAGCAGCTGCTGAGAGGAAGAGGGCATCGTCATGGAGGTCGAAGAATAGTCTTCTCCGAATCTGTGTTTTAGACCCAGCATGACCCACTGACCTTGGCAACAGAATCATGAGGGCCAGTCAAGGTAAGGACGCAATCTCTCTCTGCCATCAGTGATGCAGTTGTGAGTAAGAGTCACCAAATCCTGTCTGCGATGTCAAAATGGAAGTGATGCTAGAAACAGCCATTTTGAAATCTATACACATCTTCCTTTCCCAATTTATCGCCAGCCCTGTGTGTCTTTTCCCCGGGGCAGCAGCTCACAGAGGGTCTGAGACCCCTCCTCAGGTTGCTAGCTGGGACCTCATGGCTACACACACGTTTTAGGAGCAAAGGAAAGCGGAGTGAGGATGTGAAGCTCTGATACCAGGCAGTGGGGAGCCTGGAAAGATCACTCTTTCTAAGAACTCCGATGTTGGAAGTGGCACTTGTAAGTGAACTTGGAAGTGGCTGCTGGTAGGCACTTCTTTAAGCAAACCCAATGGGTACAGATGACTGATGCGGGGGTTAGCGATGCTCTTCACTTTGGTTCATAATGGCCAGCAAGGCTCCTCTAGAGACCAAGGTTCCTAGTGCATTCCGAGTAGGATTTTAGTGTCCGCTAACACAATGCCAGGGCCGCCTCCTGGGCAGGGTAAATGTGGGCCAGAGCCACTTCCTTGGGAGGCAGCCTAAGACTGGGGAGGCTCCTACAACTGGGGGTGGGTGGGAAGGGGTTTTTCTGAATTGGGATCTTCCTTCTCTAGCAGGTAGATCTTTGTTCCTCCTCCCCAGGACTGGCTCTGAGCTTGGGTGGAAGGACAGCAGGTGCCCAGAGAGTCCCAGTGTATGAAAGGAACCGACCGCAGTCCAGGAAAGGAGTTTACTGGTGACAGCAAACCAGAAATAGCAGCAGGCGGCCAGAGCTGCTCTAGTAAGAGTACACTGTGCATGTTATCTAGACTTGGCCTTGTGGTGTGCATGGTGACACATGAAAAATCAGACATAGCACGGGTGATTGTCCCTGGAGGGCCAGCAGTGTGCGGGAGAGGGAAGGACCCGAAGGCCCACCCAGGTCCCAGTCCTGCTTCTTGCAGTGTGACTTTGGGCCATTGTCAGTCTCTGAGCCTCGGTTTCCCCATCTGAGACAGGTCACGATGAGATCCAGATCTTAGAGGTGTTCTGAGGATCTCAGGAGGTATGTGATTTGAAGTTTTCTGCAAGTTTTGGCACTGATTACAAGCAATAATTCTTCTAAGTAGATGCTTCACTGAGGTATTGAATTGAAGTGTGGGCCACACTCATTTATTCTGCACACTTATTTTTTTTTCAGTTTTATTTATTTCAGCAGTCTCTACACCCCACATGGGGCTCAAACTCACAACCCCGAGATCAAAAGCCACTAGCTTTTCCAACAGAGCCAGCAGGTGCCCCAATTCTGTAGACTTGTGATGTTGTCCAATGTGTGAGAGGCCCCATGCATGCACAGTAGGCACTTGGGACACAAAAACAAAAAGATGTAAATCTCTGGTCTGGCAAATGGCCAGCCTCATGAGGGGGATGGGAAGCAGTGATTTCAGTGGAATGCGCTAAGTGCTGTGTGGGCAAGAGGAAGCTGTGCGCTAGTTTTGGGGTGGGATCCCATGAAAGCTGAGTTGACTTTTGAGAGGGCAATTGCAGGCTGAGGAGGGAAGGGAGGCTTTCAAGGCAAAGGGAACAGCGAAGCGGCACGGAAGAGCGGTCTATTTAGAGACCTTGCAAGAAGTCCAAAGGGGCGGGGCCTGACGTGGCCTGCATCCCTGCGTGGACCTCCTGAAGGATGACCGGGTACTGTGAGTCCATTTGGTTTTCCTCCACTCTTTTCAAGGCCTCCCTGAGGTGGCAATTAAGAGGAGGCAGGGAGATGAGGAATTTGAGGTGTTGAAAGAGAGGCCAGGAGACCGGGCAGCATAGAAGTGGGTCCATGCACATGTCAGATCCCAAACTCCACTGCTTGAGGTCAAACACATGAGTGAGAAGAATGGCCTCAGCTGTACTTGCTGTGAAAAAACTTTTGGACTCAGCTGACTGCACATTTAGCAGGTTAATACGGTATAAACAAAAAGTAGACCTTTCTTTGAGTCCAAACACAGTCGCTGTTTAGGTGTAAGCCTTCCCTTCCTTAGGCTCAGCGTTCAGCTCATCAGCCAGCAGCAACACTCCCTCTGGTTCATCCCTATCCTGAAATATCCCTGCCTCTGTGGAGCGACACCGTCTGTTTCTACCCCAAGTGTGTGTAGAGGAGGCATCTGGAATATGCACGAAGACTTCTCTTTTCCTGTTGAAGACACATCTCATTAGGTGGCACCAGGCTGAGGGCGTGTGGAGGTCATGGCTATGCAGTGAAAGGCATAGCGTGTACTCTCTGGAATCGGGGGTGGGGGGACTCTGGCCACCCAGTGCCATCACCAGAGATGGTTGTGTCATTTGATCCCACTGGGCTGAGTTTCCTTATCTGGAAGGCAGAGGTGCTACAACCTACCTTATAAGCTTTTAGAGTTCACTGACACAACGGATGTGGAAAATCACCCTGAGTGGGAGGAGGAATTTGTGATTGGATGAGGAGTTCAGTGCTTTATGTAATATATGCATTCATATATATCACAAATCCTACACATATGTATCCTCCCTCTATAGTACGCCTCCTCCTCCTCCTGTTCTGTGGTTCCAGATGGGAAGAAGCTATCTAAGGAATCAGCAAGGTGAAGAAAGAAATCCTATTTAAATGAACGTTCACAAAATCTCGTGTCCTGAATACATGATCTAGTTATAGACATGGTATCAAATATTCATAAATCTCTGAGGAAGCATAACACGGAAAGACGCGAATCCAAACCCCAGCCCTTCGTACTTGTGCTTTGCCGCTCTGAGCCTCTATTTCTTGATGTGTGAAATGGGTATAATAACACAGGCTTCCTGGGTTCCTAATACATGCTGTTTTGCACGGTGCTTTGTACAGGGCTGTTGCTGCCAAGACTGCCTTACACATAAGCCCGTCACCGTCATCATTATCACCGTCGTGCTTTGGGGGAAGATTTTCATTATTTCAGGTTTTCTATTAAACTGAAGTTTTTTTTAAGTAGTCTTTATTTTTTTTTAATTTGTTTAAGTTTATTTATTTTTGAGAGAGACAGACAGCACGAGGGGGGGAGGGGCAGAGACAGAGAGGGAGAGAGTGTCTCTCTTTATTGGTGTCTCCTACACCAAGAAACGACAAGTGCAGATGGATTTAAATGCCGAAATAAAGCATCACAGTCAAGTTGTGAGGCTTCCCGGTGCTCTGTATGGTGCAGGAGCGGCCGGAAGAGACTCCAGGGAGATGAATGTTTGCATTGTCTTAGCCTGTTGGCTTCCAAGTATCAACCATCTCAGGGGGCTTTTGGCAATGGGCAGCAGGCAGAAGACTGTAGGTCTAGTGATAGTGCAGGTATCTTTTTTCTTTTAAAAAACTTTATTTTCTTCTTTTTTTTTAATATTTATTTTTGGGAGAGGCAGAGAGACAGAGTATGAGGGGGTAGAGAGACAGGGAGACACAGAATCTGAAGCAGGCGCCAGGCCCTGAGCTGTCAGCACAGAGTCCGATGCAGGGCTTGAGCCCATGAACTGTGAGATCATGACCTGGGCTGAAGTCAGACACTTAATGGACTGAGCCACCCAGGTACCCCCAGATATCTTTTCTTTTAATAGAGTGTATTTATTTTGACACACAAGGGGGGAGGGCAGAGAGAGAGAGAGGGAGAGAGAATATACCAAACAGACTCCATGCTGTCAGCACAGAGCCTGATGTGGGCCTCGATCCTGTGAACTGTGAGATCATAACTTGGGCCAAAATCAAGAGTTGGATGCTTAACTGACTGAGTTACCCAGCTACCCCTAGATCAAATATCTTAATGTTGATGAAATAGGCAAAAACATTGTAGAAGAAAAGCACTAAAAAAATGAAAAAAGTCAAATGAACAGTTAATGTGTTGATTGAAGAAAGTTCATCTTCCCCATTGCATGACTTTCACAGTGTTTGAGAGCAACCAGAAAATTTAAAGACTTTCACATTGCCTATTTTTGTTATGATTATTTTTTTTAAATTAAAAATTTTTTTTTAATGTTTTATTTATTTTTGATACAGAGAGAGACAGAGCATGAGAGGGGGAGGGGCAGAGAGAGAGAAGGAGACACAGAATCGGAAGCAGGCTCCAGGCTCTGAGCTAGCTGTCAGCACAGAGCCTGACGTGGGGCTCGAACTCACGAACATGAGATCTGACCTGAGCTGAAGTCGGAGGCTTAACCGACTGAGCCACCCAGGCGCCCCTGTTATGATTATTTTTATGGCTTATTGTGTATAATAATGGATCATTCCTGAGGCTTTGTTCTGATATTCAAGGACAGTTCTTAAAAATATCAAGTCAAAGCTGTAGGCACGTGTTCTCCCAGAAGCTCCACCGGAGATGAGCGGACGGAAGAGTTACATGTTCTGCGCAGACTTGTGTGTGATGCCACAGCCCAAATTTCAGAGATTCCAGTAGGACTTTTGGAATAACTCCGGAATAACTGATTTAATTAGGGAAACCTGGAGAATATTTTAAAAGATGACAGTTAAACGTTCCTGAGAACCTTCTTCATAATCAACAGTGATTTTTCTGTGGTGAAATAATTATTCCTTTATCCAAAAATATTCATTAGGCAAACATTTCAGAACATCTAGCATCTGCTATGTGCCAGGCCCGGGGTAGGGAGCTGTTGTGGTACCGGATGCAAAGTCAGTCTCATGGGAGATGCAGGAGACAGATGAGTGGCAGAGCGCCAGGTGACGCAGTGCAGGGCAGCAGCAGGTGTTTCTGGAATCAGAGGGAGAAGCTTGAGTAAGTGTCCCAGGAAGGGAAGAGAGGAAAGGCATTCTAAGTCAGAGGAATAGCAGACATCAAAGTGTCATGCTGGGAAACAGTATGACACAAATAGAAAACAAGGAGCATCCGTGTGGTGTGAGTGGAGGGATCGGGGGTGGAAAATGAGGCTGGCTTCTCAATCTTTAAGTATATGGGCTTCATGGGAGCTGTTGCTCCTGTTCCATGGAGAAGGTGGCTAGTGCAGATGGGAAGTGGGTAGTATTTCCACTTCCACCAGAGTCCCTCTTATATCCAGACTCTTCTTGTCCAATGTCTCTTCTTGGCCGTTGGCCAAAGAACTTGAGCTCTTTGTATCCAGGAAGGTTTAACCTACCTTGAAAACCAAATGAGAGGTTTGGATAGTTGTCCTTTTGGAAGACATTGGAGACACATGTAGGAGTTTCATGAGCCGAATAGTGTTTCAGAGTCAGCTTAGAGAGGGTGAGGAGAGACTAAGGCCAGGTAGCCATGTGGACAGCACTGCTGTGTGTGGTACGGGGGTGACGCATGAGTGGGACAGTGGTCAAGAGGAAGGAGTGAAGAGGAAAGCCTATTAGTTGGTTATGGGGAATGAAGGGACTGATCGACTGAAAGATGACAATTAATTCTAACTTGAACCAAGAAGCGATTGGCAGGCCAGTTCTCAGAGTGGTGGCAGGTGGAGAACAAGGATTTGGAGAACGTGATAAAATTTTTGCGCCTGTTTTGTGGCCTTCAAAGGATATGTCCAAATGGTGGTTGGATTTACAGGGTGGGCACACAGGAGAGAAATACGGGCTGAAGAACAACGATTTGTGAATGCCTGGAAAGAAGATGACGGCCATGGAAGACATAAGGTCTCTGGGAGTGCAGATTATGAGAAGAGGGCCTAGGGCGAAGTCCTGGGGAAGAGAGACACTGATTGCTGGCTAGAGGAGATCCTTAAATGGCAGTTCTGTGTGATGTTAGGCAAGGGCCTGAACTCTCTGTGCCTCAATTAATTGATTTGTAAATTAGGGATAATTCCAGTATAGGTTTCTCCATATGTAAGCTGAAAATACATAAAGCCAAGAATCTATGACCATTTCATAACAGCAAAAACCCTCTTTAAATTTCTTCCTGTTAGCAAAAACAGGTATTAATGTAGATCTTTAGTAGAAGTGAAGTTGTATAGGGGCCCATGGGTGGCTCAGTCAGTTAAGATCTGTCTCTTTTTTCTTACGTTTATTTATTTATTTTTTAAGAGGTGGGCAGAGAGAGAAGGAAAGGGCTCGACATGGGGCTCAAGTTCATGAACCATGAGATCATGACCTGAGCCAAAACCAAGAATGGGTGCTTAAGTGACTGAACCACCCAGGTGCCCCAAGCGTCCAGCTCTTGATTTCAGCTCAGGTCATGATGTTGCTTCTGAGATCGAGCCCCACATTGGGCTGGCTCTGTGTTGACAGTGCAGAGCCTGCCTAAGATCCTCTCTCTCTCTCTTTGCCACCTTCCCCCAAAGTAAACAAACAAACAAACAAAAAGAAGTGGTGTAAAGCAAACTATCAGATCGCAGGGAAACCTGGAACTGCCTGAGTGTTGTGTGCGGCTGAAATGTGCTAACACACATAAAGTGCTTGCCAGGGATTTTGCGTGTAGTAAGCTATCAGTACGTTAGTAACTGTTTTTCTCATGTGGCCATGGGATCCACACCTCAGAGGACCCGGAGTGCAGTGGGTCTGAGTGTGAACAGAAGACCTGGTTTTGAAACTCACCTCTATGGGTTATGACACCTCTGGAGACTCCTAAGCCTTGGCAAATGGGTAGTACCCAGAATCCCTGCCCTAACTTGGGCTGACATTGGAATTAACTGTGGTCTGGAACCACTCCATCCCTGAGATTCTTAAGTACGTATTCTGGGATCTCACTCAGGCATCAGGATTTTAAGTAACTCTCCAGGTGATTCTACTGTGTTCCAAAGCAGAGAACTCCCTCCTTAGAACGATCTTGCAGAGATCAAAATGGAAACCATATGAAAAGACTTGGTCATTGCTAAGGTACTTCTGAACCTTCTCTTTGTTTTCTTCACTAGCTCTGAATTGTCTCCATCTCTCTTTAACTTAAAAAAAAAATGTCTTTATTTAAAAAAAAGTCTCCTTTCAGTGCAGGCTGTTGTAGAAAGCAGCCTCTCCTAGATGCTCCGTCTTTGGCTCCAAAGCACACTTGGCCCCACTCTAACAATTCTGGGCTCAGCAGCATTGGTCTGGTCTGCAGCAGCTCTCTCCAGCCCTCTGGAAGGTCTGGATGGCCCAGATTTGACACGCACCAAAAATAGCCTCTATATGGGGAGGACCACAGGGACTAAAGTGGTTGGAGCATGCGATCCCAAGGAGCATTGCAACATGGGATCTTTGGGATTCAAGAAAGCCCGCTGCATGCTGAGGAATCCAAGGGGAGGGATGCTAATTTAGAACCTGTTGCTCCATGGATGGAAGTTGCATGTAGAAGCTCTGGATATCAGGGGAGGCATTTCTACCTTGTTTTAGCAGCAGCTCGTGTACCCTTCCCTCATCTCCTTTCTGCTTCATTTTCTGTCTCGTCACAGGAATCGTGGTGGTTTTTGTCAGCTCCCAGAAGCACAAAGGTAAGATTTCTACATCTAGACCTAACCTCGATGGGCTTCCGTCGTGTATGGCCCTGTCAGTCAGTCAACAGACGTTCATGGCTGGCATTATCCTGAGGGATACCCCTGGAGCAGCAGACTCTGATCCACTGAGGGCTTTGTGCTAATGGTTATGAGTCCACAAGCAGACCTTACATTTGCTAGTGGGATTCCTGGTGTTCTTTTAATACCAAGTTCCACTGTCCCAAACTCACTAGTTCGATTTCTGCTTTTTCTCACCATCTTGACATTGGGCCCTCAACTTCCTTTTGATCAAGTTCATGCAAGCTATGGCATCCATCCGACTATCCATTCATGAAGTCACTCACCCATCTAATTCCCCCTCTACCCAGCTCCTCTCCTTCACCTTTTCCCAATCCATCCATCCATCCATCCATCCATCCATCCATCCACCCACCACCCACTCATCCAACCATCCACTCACTCTACAACCAAGTTCAAGTTCCTAGTATTCAGATAGTTTGTTTGATATTTCTGTTACTATCCCATGGAGACAGAATATACTCACCATACACTAGCTATTTTTTTATTATTACTAAATTGATTGAATCATTAATTCCAAAAATTTAGGGGCTTTCTCTGTACCTGGTATTGTGCTAGTTACTACAGAGGATGTAGTCATGAGCCTGAATTGAATCTTGAAGATTGAACATATTCCAGGTAAAAAAAAAAAGTGGGCTGAGGAGTGGGGAAAAGACTTTCAGCCATAGGGAACAGCCAGTGCGAAGTTTTTCAGGTAAGAGGAGGTGCAGCTTATGCAGAACTGTAGGTACTAGTCCCAATGCCAGGGTAGCACGGTGGTAGGCACAGAGCTCCAGCAGTGAGACTGGCAAGATAAGCAAGGGCTGGGTGGTGAGGCATCTTTGATGTGTTAAAGTGTCTAGAGCTGTTAAAGGGATTTCAACTTTGCAATTTCACCTGACATTGACTTGACTATTTTGTCTAAAAACCAGAGCAGAGCCAGCAAACAGTCACAGACTTGACCTCGGAGCCAGGTCTCCTGATCCTGCTCTCCATCCACCACCCTACATGGCCACTGCTTCTCCTCTGACTCATTCTCCTTCT
Organism: Suricata suricatta; assembly: GCF_006229205.1. Classification (NCBI taxonomy): domain Eukaryota; kingdom Metazoa; phylum Chordata; class Mammalia; order Carnivora; family Herpestidae; genus Suricata; species Suricata suricatta. The sequence goes on along the minus strand of NC_043712.1, from coordinate 24,516,296 downwards.
CCCCATATCTAATCTTCTTCATTTATCAGCCTTTAATACAGGTCTGCAACCCTTGTTGGACTCAATAAATGTTTGTTGAATGAATCACCAATTCCTGCTGAAAGTATGTGTATTCGTGCCTAAAAGACCTCTTGAATCTCCATTTTAGGCTTACTTAGAGTCTTGTTGGTAGAAAGAGACTGGATTAGCATTAAAAATCAGGCTGCAGGTGTGCCTCTTGGCCTCTGCCATCCTATCTATGAGATACGATTGAAAGCTTTGACTTGCCTGATGCTCACAGGATGGTTGTGAGCTGGGAGTAAGTCCTTACTAACTGTGGAGTGCTGCACATCCATAGGGTAGCGTCCCTGCCCCTCCTCTAGTTTAGGGGATCATCATGCCTACCACATCAGTCATGATTGTAGTAGAACACCGATATACACTTGGAGGCATTTCAAACAGTGACTTTTACAAAAGGGTGGGTGGGATTTGGGGAAACCAAAAAGCATTAAGGCAGTACTTTGAGACTAGTAATAGTGGGCATCTTGCCCACTCCTCTGGGGCCTGAAGGATCCAGAGAAGAGAGGCAATGGATCAATACATCAACCTCTCTCCTGGTTTCCTCCCATCTCCTGCTAGTGCCTCCCATACGCTGAACCTGACCAGAAGTCAGGGTCAAGACTATCACTGTTGTAGTCCACAAAGGTCAGCCTCCTGGGACAGAGTGAATAAATGTGCAGTGTGGATCTGGAGGTCAGAGGGTAGGTGTTCAGCACCCCGGCCCTACCTACTTTTGTTCTCTCTCCTTTCCAAAGCTATTCTTGTTGCTATAAAGGCCCTTGTAGCACTCCCCGCCCCCAACCCCCTGCCCCTTATCTGGCTTACTCCTATTTGTCATCCAGCCTTTATTCAGGCCTCACCTCCCCCAGTAAGCCTTCCTGGAGCCTCTTTCTGTCTTGATACTGATCGTACTGTGGGGATTGCTTGTTCTCTGGAGATAAGAACTCTGTTCTCTTTCTCTCTCCTACCATCCCCAGCCTACCTGACTCTCCCCAACCCTGACCCACCACCTAGCACAGGATGACTGGGGAGAAACAGGCAGGCTTTTGTTGCCCTGAGCTGAGCCTTGTGACCCTGAAGCCCAGTTCTGTTTTATTTATTTATTTATTTTTTATTTATTATCTTTTTTTTTTTTTACTGTCTTTATTTATTTTAGAGAGACAGCATGAGCAGGGGAGGGTCAGAGAGAGAGGAAGACACAGAATCCGAAGCAGGCTCCAGGCTCTGAGCTGTCAGCACAGAGCCCGACACGGGACTCAAACCCACGAATCGTGAGATCATGACCTGAGCCGAAGCCGGACGTTTAACCAACTGAGCCACCCAGGTGCCCCTTGAAGCACAGTTCTTGATGGGTTTCTCCTCTCCTACAGAACTTCTGGTGGCTCCCCATTTTCCACAAATCAGAGATATTCCATACCCTTTCCTTTGCTGTCTGACAACCCAGGCTGGCCACCCTGCTGAGTCTGGGCATTCCCGTCTCCCACTGCCATACCTTGGATTATTTAGTGATTCCTTCCTATTCAGTTTGTGTTTAGAAGTTAGTATTTCATGAGACGTGGACTGCTTGAGTAACTCTGGCAGCCTCTGCAAAATTAGGGGAGAATCAGAATGTATCCTTACACACACATTCTCCTTCCCATCCACACACCCTTATCAGCTCTGGGCTGATAACATGCAAGGGGTGCTAGAATGGGCAGAAGAGGTCTTTGGAGCCACTGGTTCCTTTCACTGGCTGTGGCCTTGAATGAGAACCTCTGTTTCCCACCTTTTCAAGAAGAGCATCCTACCCTCTTTCTGGGCAATCCTGGAGACCCTATGAAAATTTGTATGCAGGTGCTGTAGAAGAAAAAGCCTTAAGGAAATGTCAGTAGGCGGGGGCTGTGCTGTGCCCAAGACAGCCCATTTGCATTGCCTTCTTCTTCTTTAATATCAGTTTTTAATGTTTATTTGTTTTTGAGAGAGAGAGAAAGAGAGAGAGAGAGAATGAGACACAGAATCCACAGTAGGCTCTAGGCTCTGAGCTGTCAGCACAGACAAAAAAAAAAAAAAGAAATTAGACTTCCCATTAGATCTTATTTAATACCTTAATAAGATGCCCATATTATTGAATCACAATTTTGCTTTTTATATTTTGATAACAACTGCTTTTTTTTTTTAAATCCTTTGTATTTTACTTATTTTATGTATGCCTGTAAGCACATTATTTTGAGACGATTCAGAGACTGCTAAATAGGTCCCTGGTACAAATGTGTGCACAAACACTCATATGCACACGTAGATACATATACTCACACAGAACCTGCAGCCTCTGAAGAATCCAGTCATAGATTCCAGGAAATACCCTTGGGGAGGCTGCCAGAGCCCCGGATCAGGAAAAGAGGGGGCTTAAGGTGTGAGCTTTGTCCCTTCTGGGGAGGAAGAGGGTTGGCGAGCGGCCTGGAGAGTGGGTTTTCACCTGTCCTCATGCACGCACAGTCTGGGGACGGTCCCGACAAACCTAGGGGCGGGGGCGACCACCAGGATTGCGCAGGGCCTCATTCAGGGTCTGAAGAACTGAGGAAATCTTGCTTGCCTGGGTGCCAGGCACGAAGTTCTTCAAAGGACCCGGGTGCCCTGAGGTGGTCAGACCTTGTGGGGCATGAGGTTAGTGTGAGTCCGCCTCTTCCCCACTTAGGGGAAGACAGACCATTAATGGGGCTGCAGTGGTGGGGCCAGGAATGCCAGGGCCCTGAGGACACCCTGTCCTCAGCTCACCTGGGCCGGCCTGTGGCCGAGGGCCGGGAGCTCCCCCTGCAGCAGGCCCTGGCCGGGTTCACGGGACGGCAGGCGTGGAGGGCAGCTGAGTGAGCCGTGGGCCCAGGCCTGCTTCACGGGGCAGTCAAGGCAGAACCAGCATGAGGGGGTGCCAAGAGAGGCACGGTTCTCAAGGAGGCGCCCCTCAGGTTGCAGACCCTGCACTTGCACAACCTTGAGAGTGGGGGCCCTTAGATTTTTGCAGCCGAGTACCTCTCTTGCCTTACCCTTGTCTGGGTGCTGGGTCAGGGAGTACAAGATGACCCACAGGCCAGCTGTTTCCGCATTGGGCTTCATACAGAAACCACCTGAAAATGCGGAATCCTCCTGAATCAGAATGTCTGCGGGGCCTTGGAATCTGTGGGTATCGGTATCCCTTCAGGTCATTATCACAGGGCTGACCCCAGGCAGGCCCAGGAATGGCCCTTGGGAAGTGCTGGGGCTGATCTCAATCGTGCAGATATTTGTGGCCTACAAAGTACTTTTCCACACAACAAACTTATCTGATTTTCACAATGTCTGACAAGCTAGGACATTTTTCAAAGAAGAAACTCACATCAGTGATTATGTGGCAGAGCCAGAAGTAGCACTATTCATTTGTTCATTCATTCATTCATTCATCTTTGTTTAGGAAACATGGATTAAATGTGTCTGCAGAGGCACCCACCTAGAAACTGCCACCAAGTAGTTCACACACACACACACACACACACACACACACACACACACGGATATGGACTACTAAACATTTGAGGGCTGTGTCAGTCAGAGGGAGAAGCAGTGGGGAGTATGTTGGGAGAAGTCCTGGCAGGCTTCCTGGAGGAGGTCTTGGGCTGGGGTTTGAAGGTTGAGTTAGTGATTTCACCATTTACAGAAAGGCCTTCTTGCAGAGGGGGTTGCACATACAACGTCATGTGTTGCTGAACTTGAGAAAGCCTAGTGTGCTCAGGAGATGTTAAATACACGGGGATTAACTGAGGAGGGTCTGCGGGCCAGGCTGGAAGGAGCCTAAGAGAGACTCACAGGGAGCCACTGAGAGTGGGCAGAAGAATGGCATCAACCGCGTTGTTGTTTTGTTGTTTTAATGTTTGTTTATTTTTGAGAGAGAGCGTGAACAGGGAAGGCGCAGAGAGAGAGGGAGACAGGATCCTAAGCAGGCTCTGTGCCTTCAGCACTGAGCCCCATGTGGGGCTCAAGCTCATGAACCGTAGGATCATGACCTGAGCTGAAACCACGAGACGGACACTTAACTGACTGAGCCACCCCGGCGCCCCTCAACCGTGTTGTCTAACCCCCAGTGCTTGGCAAGTGTGCCGTGCATGTGAATCACCCGGACATCTTGTTAAAATGCAGTTTCTGACTCCATATGTCTGGGGTGGGACCTGGCCTTCTGCATTTCTAGCAGGTTGCCAAGGCTTTGCTGCTGCTGATTCCTGGAACACACTTAAGTGGAGATTAAGTAGCTCTACTTCAGATCTGTGTGCACGGATGAGGGAGAGGCCAGAGGCAGGAAAACAACAATGCAGGCACTGGTTGTGTGTGTGTGTGTGTGTGGGGGGGGGTGTTCAAGGAGGCCGTTGCTTCTCCCATCAGCTTTGGGAATCAGATCCCATCCTCCCTCGGTTATGTCACCCTCCGTGTTTCTCCCACCCAGAAAGGGGCAGAGACAGGAAGGGCCACAACTCAGCTTTGCTCAGGTCTCCTCAGATGGCGAGAGTTTCAGGAACTGACACTGCAGTGCTCTTGGGGGATCGCCCTAAGGCTTGGAGCAGTCTTTCTCGAAGAGAGCATGACTGTCGCCCATTCTGGGTAAATCAGCACAACCGCAAGTGTAGGACCCGTAGAATGTGACCAGCTGCTTCAGTGGTTTTCTGTTTCTATTTGTGAAGTCTTCATTCTTGTCATCTGCTAGCAGAAGAGTGCTGGCAGTTGCCAGAGGTTTGGGGGAAAAAAAATCATGGGAGAATTTACATTTGAAAAATTCCATTCATTGACTTAATTATTTCTGGGAATTCAGAAAAGACCACCATGATCCTTTAGCCACGAAAATGCCTGGGCCGGCCTTGGAAATGCTAGAATTATGCAGTAGCAGCTTTTGAAAAATCTTGTAGTATGCAGTTTTGTAGCCTGAGCATTTTGCCCATGTTTAAAGTTTTTGTAATATTAAATATGTGCTATGGCGAGATACGATGAAATTAACCCAGAGAATGAAAATTATTAAAAGCAGAGAGGCAGCGATAAATCCTGAAGTCCTCACCCTGCCATCCTTCGTACAGTCAATGCTGGTTTTTTTCCAGGTCCTCATCACCATGTACTTATTTTTTGTTGTTTGAAGCAGCAATTACATTCGATTCTGTTTTCTTCTTGACATTGCTGCATGACTATTTTTCCATGTTGTTATGCAGGCCTCAAAGTCAAGTTCACGGGCTGTATAATTCACTGGTGAGGTGGATGATCATTTATTCAAGCCTGGCCATTGGCTGTTTCAGTCACATGATGCTATTAAACATGGAATGGGCAGCACTGTCAGTGGGAGTGTGAAATGGTACAACCCTTTTGGGAGAGCTTTTTGGCAATAAGTATCCCAGGCCTGAAAAATGTTCATTGCCATCAAGCTAGTCATACCACTTCTGGGAATCTCTCATAAGGAAATAATCTAAAGTGCAGACCCAGATTTATGCACCAAGTTCAAAACTTTATGAACAATAGAGAAAAAGCAAAACAACCTAAATGTTTAAACATAGGGGAAGCGTTATATAAAAGATTACGTAGCTGCTCAACGGACTATTAGATAGCCACTAAAAATGTTTATGAAGCATTTATAAAAGGAAAATGCTTACATTATGATTGAAATAAGCAGGATGTAAAATTACATTTATGCTATGACCCCAGCTGTGTAAAAATAGCCTACTATAAGCATGGCGAGAAAAATCTGCAGGGAAATCTAGCACGGTGTTAACAGTGGGTGAGGTTTTGTTTTTCTTTTGATTTCTTGTGTCTTAAAACAAAGTTAATTTTGTTCTGATACGTGAACACACTTTATTGAATAACACTGCACGCATTAAAGAAATATATAATGTAGAAAGCTCATCTTTGTTAATTGTTCTTCTTGCCTATATCTAAAAGATGTATTTCCCAAATTAACTGAGTGTGAGGACATCAGACCAGATTTCTTTTTTTTTAATAGTTTATTTTCAAATTGGTTTTCATATAACACCCAGTGCTTCTCCTCCACAAGTGCCCCCCCACCATGACCATCACCCCCTCCCTCCCTCCCCCTCCCCCTTCAGTCCATGGTTCATTTTCAGTATTCAGTAGTCTCTCATGATTTGTGTCCCTCACCCTCCCCAACTCTCTTTCCCCC
>NC_043712.1:24500150-24510000 GCF_006229205.1 Suricata suricatta | reverse complement strand
AGGATCTGAGGCAGGCTCCACACTGTCAGTGCAAAGCCCAAGTCGTGGCTTGAACTCATGGACAGCAAGATCATGACCTGAGCTGAAGTCGGATACTGAACCCACTGAGCTGCCCAGCCACACCTCGTTAAGTCTCTTCTTACTGGGTTTGTTGCATTAGGGATATATAAGTTACTTAGATATTATTTAAGATACGAAGATATGATCATTAACACTAGAGAGTGTTCCTTCAGAACAAGGTTGTATGAGCTTTGTGTTTCTACGTCTCTCACTCACACAGGGGTTGGTAAGTGGTGGACGCACAATGAAATTTTGCGAAGGGACTGAAAGTTTGACACAGCGCCCTTTCTTCTCTAGGAGAAGTGGTTGCCAAGAGATGATATTTACAAATAAACATGCACTAGCAAAATAAGACACTGACATCAAAGAATCTTACTGAATAATCCAGTGTGTGCCAGGAATTGCAATAAACGAACTTAATTTCCCTTGATCCTTTCAATAATGCATGAAATAGGTATCCTTAAGTCCAATTTACAGATGAGGGAACTGAGGCTGGAGTTTTAACCTCTGTCTGTTTGACTCTACAACCCCTGACCTTTCCATGGGGCAGGAGAGGCATCAGATGAGTGACTCAGGAAATAGGGTCAAAGGTTTCCCTCTTCTGAAGCAGGTCTCCTTTCATGCCAGGTAGCTAATAAAGGCTGCCCATTTCATTTATTGTTGTCTAGGTACCTTCTGTGTTGGATACCATGTGGCAGTAAATTGGTGAAGGGCGTGGCATTTAAAACAATGTTAATAACAGGACGTTTGGAATCTGTCTGCCCAATTAAGCATTTAATTTCTGTTTCTTAGTCCACGTGCTGATGCCTGTGCCTGGCTAACAGAGCCCCTCTTTAAAACAATATGGGGGCGCCTGGGTAGCTCAGTCGGTTAAGCCTCCGACTTCGGCTCGGGTCAGATCTCACGTTCGTGGGTTTGAGCCCCACATCAGGCTCTGTGCTGACAGCTAGCTCGGAGCCTGGAGCCTGCTTCCAGTTCTGTGTCTCCTTCTCTCTCTGCCCCTTCCCCTCTCATGCTCTGTCTCTCTCTGTATCAAAAATAAATAAAACATTAAAACAATATGAAGCCGATCAAGTGCTTTCCTAGTAATGTGCCTTGATGAAGGACCAGCTCTTCCTTCTCCGGTGTCTCCTGAGCACATCTGCTGGGCGTCACTGGGAAGTGTGCTGGCAATTAGCAGCTCAGCAATGAGAGGAGCAGGGCGGGCTCAGGGAGGGTGATGTATGCAAAGAGCAACGTAGCAAAGGGAAAAACTCCTAACTCATTTATTTAAGAGCATTTATGGCCGACTTTTAAAATATGTTTTTTAGGGGCGCCTGGGTGACTCAGTCAGTTAAATGTCCAACTTTGGCTCCAGTCATGATCTCATGGTTCATGGGTTCGAGCCCCATGTCGGGCTCTGTGCTGACAGCTCGGAGCATGGAGCCTTCTTCAGATTCTGTGTGTGTCTCTCTCTCTCTCTGTTCCCTCCTCTGCTCGTGCTTGCTCTCTCTCTCTCAAAGATAAATAAACATTAAAAAATTTTTTAAAAAAGAAGGGCACCTGGGTGGCTCAGTCGGTTAAGCGTCCGGCTTCGGCTCAGGTCATGATCTCACAGTTTGTGGGTTTGAGCCCTGCATCGGTCTCTGTGCTGACAGCTAGCTTAGAGCCTGGAGCCTGCTTCAGATTCTGCGTCTCCCTCTCTCTGACCCTCCCCTGCTCCCACTGTCTCTCAAAAATAAATAAAAAAATTTTTCTTTAAAGAATGTTTACTTATTATTGACATATAATTGGCATATAACATTGTATTAGTTTTAGGTGTACAACATAATAATGATTTGATATATGTGTATACCACAAAAGGATTGCCACAATAAATTTAGTTAATATCCATCACCATACATAGTTACAATTTTTTTCTTGTGATGGGAACTTCTAAGGTCTCTCAGCAACTTTTAAATATCCAATAGAGGAAGATGGCACCGAAGGCGAAGAAGGAAGCCCCTGCCCCTCCCAAAGCCGAAGCCAAAGCAAAGGCTTTGAAGGCCACGAAAGCAGTACTGAAAGGCGTTCATAGTCATAAAAACAAGAAGATCCGCACGTCACCTACATTCTGACGGCCCAAGACACTGCATCTCTGAAGGCAGCCCAAATATCCTCGAAAGAGCGCCCCCAGGAGAGACAAGCGTGACCACTATGCCATCATCAAGTTCCCGCTGACAACGGAGTCAGCCATGAAGAAAATAGAAGACAACAGCACTCTTGTGTTCATTGTGGATGTCAAGGCCAACAAACACCAGATCAAACAGGCTGTGAAGAAGCTCTATGACATTGACGTGGCCAAGGTCAACACCCTGATCAGGCCTGATGGAGAAAAGAAAGCACATGTTTGACTGGCTCCTGACTACGATGCTTTGGATGCTGCCAACAAGATTGGGATCATCTAAACGCGTCCAGCTGGCTAAATCTAAATATACCTTTTTTTCACCAAAAAAACTCCAAAAACAAAACAACAACAACAAAAAACAAATATCCAATAGAGTGTTGTTAACAGTGGTCTTCTTGTAGTACATTCTATCTTACAATTGGAAGTTTATACCTTTGATTAACTTCACTTGTTTCTCTTACCCACCACCTCCTGCCTCTGGCAAGCACCAATCTGTTTTCTGTTTCTATGAATTTATTTTTTTAAGATTCCACATATGAGTGAGATCATACAATGTTTGTCTTTCTTTGTCTGACTTATTTTACGTAGCAGAGCCCTTTAGGTTCATCCATGTGGCCACAAATGGCAAGATTTCCTTCTTTTGTATGGCTCTGATATTCCAGTGTGTGTGTGTGTGTGTGTGTGTGTGTGTGTGTGTGTGTGTGTGTATCACACATTTTCTTTATCCATTCATCTGTCAGTGGACACTTAGGTTGTTTCCACGTCTTACTATTGTAAATGAACGTGACAGACAGATAACTTTTTCAGACAGTGATTTTATTTCCTTTGAATAAATACCCAGAAGTGGAATTGCTGGACCCAGTTGATTTTCATTATGTGCTGCAGTGATGGTCTATAAAGTCACCGTGAAAACTGAATTAGTGAATATTGCACCATTGTTCCTAGGGGGAAATGCAGGGTTAAGTTCCTGAAAGCTTCTGGTCACAGTGTCTTCATCAACTGATCAACATGTAACTTTGTTGTCGATGTGTTTCTGTTTAATATCTATTCTTGATTCATCAACGCTGAACCCACAGCTGACAGCACCACGACTCAGGCCTCGGCAAAGCTTGTACAATGCGTGCTTTCTCTGTAAGGCATGTCACCGCCTTCTGGTGCTCAGAAACTCTACTTGGGGGCCATTTTTAACAGGGAAGTCACCTACATAAAGAAAGAAAAAGAGAAAAGAAACACATGGCACTAAAAAGACCATGAAAAGGATACTTGTTTACATATGAGAGCTGCAACAAGAAGGCAGAGTTGATTTATTTAACCCTCCAGGCCACACATGTGTCACAGTTCGCTAGAGCTGCTGTCACGAAACACCAGGGACCGGGTCTTAAACAACAGGAATTTGTTGTCTCCCAGTTGGCGAGACTGGACATCTGAGATGAATCTGTCTGCAGGTTTGGGCACTCGCTCCCGAGGCCTCTCTTCTTGGTGTGGAGATGGTCGCCTTCTCCCCGTGTCTGCGTGTGGTCTTTCCCAGTGTTTCTGCGTGTCCTCATCTCTTCTAAGGACATTGGTCAGGTTGGATTAGGGCCCACTCTCATGGCCTCATTTTAATATAATCATCTCGTTAAAGGCCCAGTCTCCAAATACAGTCACATTCTGAGGTCACACAATTCAACCCCCAGCAGTGGGTGTCAGGGGCCTCAAGTGCCTACTGCGTTGTGTGTGTTTGTACACAAAAGCACTGTGAGTCCAATAGCCCCGCGCATCCACACGTTTGGTTGTCTGACGTTTCAGTTGCCCACGGTCAACTGTGGGCCGGAAGCAGGTGATCCCCTTCTGACGTAGTAGCAGAAGGTCACGAGTAGCCTCGCGTTTTCCCACGCCGCTGAGTCACTCACCCCATTTCGTCTTACCACGCTGGCATGTTACCATCGCACCTCATCACAGGGAGAAGGGTGAGTACAGCGCAGTAAGACATTTTGGGAGAGAAACCGCATTCACATAACTTTTATTATGATCTATTGTTATAATTGTTCTATTTCAGTATCATTTTTATTGTTACTGTCTTACTGGGCCTAATTTAGAAATTAAACTTTATCGTAAATATGTACATGTAGGAAAAAGGCTCATGCTTATAGGGTCCAGTACTGTCCACGGTTTCAGGCCTCCACTGGGGATGTATCTCGGAAGGTATCACCTGTGAATAAGGGAGGGTTACCGTACTGATTTGGGGATTACAAATAAATTTTAGCAAGCAAGCAAATCTGCAAATATGGAATAATAATTTGGGAATAGTGAGGATTGACCATAATTGCATCAATGACTGCTGAGGGGACTGTTGAATTAAAAAAAAATGTTTATTTATTTTGAGAGAGCGAGAGTGGGAGTGGGGGAGGGAGAGAGAGAGAGAGAGAGAGAGAGAGAGAGAGAGAGAGAGAGAGAATCCCCCCAAGCAGGCTCTGTGCTGACGGCGCAGAGTGAATTTCATCTCACAAAACCCTGAGATCATAACCTGAGCCCAAATCAAGAGTCAAATGATTAGCTGACTGTTAAGCCCTCCAGGTGCTCCTGAAGTTTTGATACTTGCAGGGTTGGTCTGAGATAAACTAACTCTAAGAAGATAACTTTCCCCAGGCGCCTGCGTGGCTCAGTTGACTCAGCGTCCGCCTGAGGCTCGGGTCACGATCTCGCCGTTGGTGAGTACAAGTCCCACACCAGGCTTGCCGCCAGCAGCGTGGGGCCCACTTCGGATCCTCTGGCCACTTCTCTCTGCCCCAGAAATAAATTAAAAAACATAAAAAGAAAAGAAGATAACTTTCCCTCCAGTTCCCTAGACATTGACCTAGATACATCTGGGAAACGAAAAGAAACTTAGTTACTGAACTCCCAGTCACTTCCTCCCATTCCCTCTTGTTTAAATTCTTCTCTTTCAGTGAGATCCTCTTTAGTTTCAAGACAAGGGAAATAATAGTGCATGTGACGTTTCTGGCCTCACCCAAAACATTATAAAATGAGCTATAAATTCTGAGAACTCAATGTCTGGGCGCTCTGTCACTTTCTAGAAAATCTAAGCCAGACAGCTGAAGGGGGTGGAGAGGGAGAAAGGAGGACAATTTCTCACTCCTTCGGTGCTAATTGTCTCTGCAATAGGTTCCTTTTAATTTTCTCATTTAGCTCCCAACAGAGCCTGGGGGTGGGGGGCACGCTGCCGGCTATTGCTGGAGAAGGAGGTTGAGTTGCATGAGATCATCTGGCTCTTTGGGGTGAGCATCAGAGCCGAGGACTTTACACACCTTCCTGCCCTCAAACTTGTTCTCTTTCTTTGCCTTTTGAGTTGGGACAAACTGAATGGGCCCCAGATGTTGATATCGGTGCATCTGTATTTAAGGCCTTGAGGTATCTGTGAATTCTTTTACTTTTCTATACTTATTTCTTGATTATCTATTATATGCAAGAGAGGGCATATAATCCCAAAGCGAGTGAACCCTGGCCTCCACCGTGGTGGATTTCCAAATGTTTAGAGAGTGTGGCCAGTAGAACTAGACTGAGACACATACGCCATTTTAACTTGTTTAGTAGCCACAAAAGATAACCAAAACAGGTGGATTTAATTTGGTAATATATTTATTTAATGCAGTATATCCAAAAATGTTACCATTTCAGCGTGTAACCAGTAAGAATATTGTTAATGAAATATTTTACATATTTTACACCTATCACATTTTTTGGAAACTTAGTGTGGATTTTATGCTTACAGTATATCTTAATTTTTCCTGGCATCATTGGTGTTAGTAGCCACATGCGGCTAGCAGCTACCATGTATCTAGGGAGAGTTATTTCTAAATTAATTCATATTCCATCACGGGCTGTGGGTCATGAGGAAAGCCTACACCCTGGGAATACAGGGAGGAGGCCCTTCATTGTGCTTCTGAAGGCTTCCAGGGGAGGGGATTTCTGAGTTGGGACTTGTCTGCACGTAGAAAAGAAGGGCACCCTTGGCAAAGGTAGGGGCACCTATCTGGGGCTAGTGAAAGGGGAAGGCTCTAATCCTGAGCCAGTTTGGCTTGAGTTTTGTAGTCAGACCTGAGTTCCAGAAGGGACAGTCAGTTCTCAGTCCTCATGGGTTTCTTCAGGGCTGGGTGCTAGACCCGAGTGAGCCAATCCCTGCCCTCCAGGAGCTCATCTCTAGACCAGAGCTTCTTTGTTTGTTTGTTTATTTGTTTTGAGAGAGACAGACACCCCACGAGTCGGGGAGGGACAGAGAGAGAGGGAGCGAGAGGATCCCAAGCAGGCTTAGAGCCCGATGCGGGGCTGGAATGCATGAAGCCGTAAGATGATGACCTGAGATGAAATCACTGAGCCGCCCAGGTGCTCCTAGATCAGTGCTCCTTAAACTCAGGTGGGCACTGGAGTCCCTGGAGAGCTTGTGAAAACAGCGGTTTTGTGTCCCACCCCAGCGTCTCTTGACTCAGTAGGCCTGGAGCAGGGCACGAGAATGTGCATTTCCAGGGGCACCTGGGTGGCTCAGTTGATTAAGCATCGGACTTCAGCTCACGTCATGATCTCATGGTTCATGGGTTCAAGCCCCACGTGGGGCTCTATGCTGAAAGCTCAGAGCCGGGAGCCTGCTTCAGATTGTGTCTCCCTTTCTCTTTGCCCCTCCCCTGCTTGTGCTCTCTCTCTCCCTCTCTGAAGTAATAAGTGAATACACTTAAAAAAAGAATTTACATTCCCAGCAAGCTCTATGCTGCTGCTTAGAGTATCACTGGTCCACTAGATGAATAAAGCCACAAACATTCACTTAACACACATTCCCAGCTTAGCACTTAGCAGGCACTGCCTTAGCACTGGGCATGGTTGTGAGCAAGATAAGTGAAACCTTCACCATGGAGCTTCAAGCATGGACACAAGTAACAGATGGGGGTGAACTCAGGCGTCTGGTGTTGATCTGACAACAATAGTGTCCTACCACTTGCCTTAAATTCTGATGCCTGCAAAACTTACAATGTTTTGACATCCAAGATTATTTCTACTCTGCAAGAGCAGTTTTCTGTAAGAAAGGATACGCTATTTCTGTGACATGCATCATGCCAGGGGCTTTACGCACATGGTGGCTTTGTGTTCTAACAGTGATACAAACACCACTGTCCTCTTTATTTAGTGACAGTGGCTATGCAGCATGACGTGCCCATATCCCCACAGCCAGCTCACGGCGGAGCTGCGCTCTGCTTACGGCCTGGGTGTTGGTTCCTGGTGCTCCATCTGTGTGCACCTGTTAGCAAAACCCACCCCTCCTCCAGCTTTTCGAGTGAATTTATCTTGCTCATCTTTCGGACTTCTGAGCAGTGACCGAATGACTCTTTAGAACAGCCTCTCTGGACCTCCTCGATCGATGTCAGTCGTATATCTGTTGATTATTTAATTCACAGGGCCTGTCACTGGTAGTGCTCAAGTAACACTTATAGCTCGAATGAACGAGATTGATGGATTTAATGAGATTGGGGAAGGCTTCTTGGAGAAGGTGGAGCTTGACGTACTGGGCAGAAAAGAAGTCATTCCAGGACGTTGGCTCAAGGAGAGGGGCAGCCTCGCAGTTAAAACTGGAGATGGCCTTGAACCCAAAAGGGTGGAGGCCTGGGGGGTGGTGGACAGGTTTCTGCACAAACTTGGGATTTGAGTAGGTGGGTGGGTGTCTTGATGGAGAGAGACTGATTGTAGGGATAGAAGTAGAATTCTGAAAATAGGGAGTCCCTGAACATTTGGGGGCAGATGGGCCACATGTAGCTTTTATTTATTTATTTTTTAATTTTAGAGGCAAAACTCAACTCCTCAGGGTCCCATGGTGAGGGAGTCCACAGGAAGGATTTTTCTTAAGAGGAAAAACAGTGTGAAATGGGGGATGAGGGTCCCTAGCTTTAGGATTCAGGCTTGAAAGCCATATGACGAGGATCCTAGCACACGTCCTGGCACAAGATGTGGCCTGTTTGCTTAACCACTTTTTTTTTTCTGTTTTTTATTTATTTTTGAGAGACAGCAAGAGACAGCACGAGCAGGGGAGGGTCAGAGAGAGAGGGAGACATAGAGTCTGAAACAGGCTCCAGGCTCTGAGCTAGCTGTCAGCACAGAACCCGACGCAGGGCTCGAACCCACGAACCGTGAGATCTGACCTGAGCTGAAGCCGACGCTTAACCAACTAAGCCACCCAGGCGCCCCTGCTTAACCACTTTGAAGCTCAGTTTCTTTCCCTGAAAAACCAGACCCCTCCAACCCCCCTCCCCCGCCGCCAAAAGTCACCAAATTCATTGTGCTATTTTGAGGGTCAAATGATGTCATATAGTGTTAGTTGTCTTCGATAATGGCAAGCACCTAAGACATACCTTTCCCTCTTCTGTCTTCTTTCCTTCTCTCTTCGTAAATGCCCACAGAAAGATTTTTATGGGCTCCTGGGTGGAACCCTGGAGCTGGCTCTTGGACATCACCGTGGGGCTCCAAGACAGGCTCTGAGGGTGGCAGGGCAAGGCGCAAGGCCGAGCTGGCCACAGTCGGTGGCCTTGAGTCCCAGGCTGGGGTCCCCACCATGAAGGGCAGATCTTCACCTTCCGGCCACCCCATTTCCACGTCTGCATCAGGGGGACCACAATCCATCACTGCTACTCTTTTTCTGTCCCTGCTCATGTTCCCGGTCCCCTCCCTGGATGTCGCATAGCCGCTGCCAAGGCTGAGGCCACATGAGAGGAAGGCCACGGAACATGCTCTTCCGAAGGGAGGTCCCGGCCCACAGGAGCCGGCTCTGCGCTCACCTCCACAAGGCTCAGAAGCAAAGGAGTCTTCAAGAAGGAAAAAGAAATGGTCTCCGTGCACCTGGCTGCAGAGCCTTTGGAAGACCCAGTTACAGCAAATCTAAAAATAAGGCCAGGGGAGGACCAATGTACATTTAAGATTTTCTTCGAATGCCCGAAAGGTTTCCTTTTTTCTTTTTCTTTTTTTAAAAACCTGACTGGAGAACAATATAAGTCAACAGTGGTATTTTGCCCTATTTTGTTGTGTTGGATCCAGAAAAGCTCAGGGGAAAGAGTTCCTGAGATTGTAGCTTGTTGCCTGAAGATCCAAAAGGGGGAAAGTTATTTTTATACCTAGTTTTTTTTTTCTTTCTTCTCCTTTCAACTGCCTGGTATTTATCCTCACAATTAGGGGGTTTGTCTTGTGGAACAAAGTATTTTTTTCTTTCTTTCCTTGATTATAAAAGAAATACATGTTCATTGTAGAAAATTAGAAACTACCAAAAAAAAAAAAAAAGGAAATGAAAAAAGACTCTGTCACTCAAAGATAACATGGTTAATGCTTCAATACGTTTTCTTCCAGTCTTCTTTCTTTCTTTCTTTCTTTCTTTCTTTCTTTCTTTCTTTCTTTCTTTCTTCCCTTCCTTCCTTCCTTCCTTCCTTCCTTCCTTCCTTCCTTCCTTCCTTCCTTTTTTGTTTTATCTATTTTGAGAAAGACAGAGAGAGAAAGAGAGAGAGAGAGAGAGAGAGAGAGAGAGAGAGAGAGAGAGAGAGAGAGAGAGAGAGAGAGAGAGAGAGACTGGGGGAGGGGCAGAGAGAGGGAGAGAGAAACCCAAGGCAGAGCCCGAACTTGGGGCTTGACATGGGGCTC
>NC_043712.1:24419768-24500050 GCF_006229205.1 Suricata suricatta | reverse complement strand
TTAATGCTTCAATACGTTTTCTTCCAGTCTTCTTTCTTTCTTTCTTTCTTTCTTTCTTTCTTTCTTTCTTTCTTTCCTTCTTTCCTTCCTTCCTTCCTTCCTTCCTTCCTTCCTTCCTTCCTTCCTTCCTTCCTTTTTTGTTTTATCTATTTTGAGAAAGACAGAGAGAGAAAGAGAGAGAGAGAGAGAGAGAGAGAGAGAGAGAGAGAGAGAGAGAGAGAGAGAGAGACTGGGGGAGGGGCAGAGAGAGGGAGAGAGAAACCCAAGGCAGAGCCCGAACTTGGGGCTTGACATGGGGCTCGAACTCACAAACAGTGAGATCATAACACGAGGCCAAAATCAAGAGTCAGAAGCTTAACCAAATGAGCCACGCAAATGCCCCTCTGGTCTTTTCTTTTTCTTCTCTGCTCCTTTTAAATAGTTAAGGTCATGGAATACATATAGTATCATATCCCACAGTTGTAATGAAATATTTCAACACATGGCGGAATACACTCTGTGTCCCTTTTTTCAGTCACTTCTCCCTCCCTCTCTCCCCAGAGGGAAGTCTGTTGCTCATTCTCTTGCTTCTCTTCATGGTTTTCCACATATTCACGTGTCACTAAATAACATATTGTTTAATTTTGCAAGTTCTGATCTGTATAAATGCCAGCATAGGGTATGTTTGAGCTCAGAAATGCCAGTCTTATGGGGACGGTCACATGGTGACTCTGGGTGTATCACCTGGTGTGCCATGTAGATAGAAGCATTAATGCCTTCCTGATGAGTCAAGATGTCAAGGAAGGTTAGGAAGCCATTGCTTTTAGTTTTGATTCCTCCTGTGTTTGTGATATGATGATATGCTTATTTCTAGTTTGTTGATTTTTACTGCCATTTACTATTTTCTTGAATGGGTGTATCCTAAGTTTTAGTATTTATTCACTGTCCTGTGGTAGACGTTTGGGTTGTTTCTGGTACCTGGCTATTTCGAACAATGCCATCTATGAATATTTTTAGGCACGTGTCCTGGCTCATATATGTAAGAGTTCTTCATTTGTAGCCTATATCTATGCTAGATGAACTAGAAAATGGCAAAGTATCTTGTTAAATGATTACACATGTAAACTCCCGCGGCAAGGGACCCAAGGGTTCCTGCTACTCAAGACCCTCGGTGATGCTGGGCTTTGTTGGGCTCTTCTATCATTGGCATCCTGGCAGAGAAAGTGATCACACTGTGATTTTAATTTGGGTTTTCTAATTAGGTTGACTGACTTCAAAGTTATCTTTTTTTTTAAATTTTTAAATGTTTGATTTATTCTTATGAGAGACAGAGGCAGAGCATGAGTGTGAGAGGAGCAAAACGAGAGAGGGAGACACAGAATCCCAAACAGGCTCCAGGCTCTGAGCTGACAGCACAGAGCCCGGTGCGGGGCTCGAACCCACGGACTCTGAGATCATGACCTGAGCTGAAGTTGGACGCCTAACTGACTGAGCCAGCCAGGGGCCCCAGTTATCTCCTTTTTTGAAACGACTAGTAATATATATGGCTCATTTTTGTCTTCTTTGCTTCTTTCTTTCCTTTCTGTGTGAGAATTCTTTTTATACTCTATTATTCCTTGGTCACTGTTGTACATATTTTCTCCTAGTTTTTGCCTTTTCACTTTTTTTAAAACTATATTTTGGTGACAGAGTTTTTTTAATTTATCAATTTGATAAAGGTTTATGCTTTTTAGGTGTCTTACTTAAGAACTCCTCTATCCTGGAATCATCAATATATTCAAAAATTTTTTTTAAAACAATTTCTTTAGAGACTGAGAGTGAGGGGGGAGAGGGAGAGAGAGAGAGAGAGAGAGGGAGAGAAGGAGGGGCAAACAGAGAGTGAAAGAGAATCTTGACCCATGACCCCGGGCTCCATCTCCGGACAGTGAGATCACGCCTGAACTGAAATCAAGAGTCAGACACTTAACTGACTGAGCCACACAGGCACCCCGGTAAATTGCATTTTTAAAATTGTATTTTAAAGTGATGGTTGTTGGGTTATAAAAATGTAATTTTTTTAAAATGCAGTTTTATTTTTTGAGTTTTGCTTACTCAAAATTTTGTTAATTTTCTTATTCTTTCCAACAATTTATAGTTTCTATTGATGTTTTTTTCTGTGGACAATCATATAATTTGGGAATGAAAGTAATTTTTATGCCTTTCTTTTATTTGTATTGTCTAATTGCATGAGGTAAGACCTCCACAAAAATGTCAAATTTTTAAACCAGGATAGCAACAGTTTTACTGACTGTAAAGGGAATTCTTCTAATAATTCATCATTAAGTATGATATTTACCTTGGATTTTGATAAATGTCCTTTTTCAAGTTAAGGAAATTTCTATTTCTAGTTTGATAAGCCTTTTTTAAAAAAACATTTATTAATGTTGACTTTTTAAGGAGCTTTGTGTAACTGCTTATATGATTTAGTGATTCATCTTAATAAGTTATGATGAGTATGGCAAAAATAAATAACTAAGTCAACATGGCATTTTTTGGATAAATCAAATTTTGGTTAGGCGCGGTAGTTTTCTTTATAATTTCTGGATGTGACTTGCTAAACTTTTGTTAGGGGACTTTGTGTTGAGGTTCATGTGGCTAGTGATTTTTATGAGCTAGTGATTTTTCCCTTTTTATATTATATCTGTCTCATTTTTATATCAAAGCTGTACTTTTCTCATCAAATGAATGGCCGAGTCATTTTCCTTTCTGGTTCGCTGCAAGAGTTTGAATGATCTGCACTGACCTGTTCTTTTTTCTTATTTTTTAAAAAATAGTTTATTGTCAAATTGGTTTCCATACAACACCCAGTGCTCTTCCCCACAAGTGCCCTCCTCCATCACCACCACCGCTTTTCCCCCCTCCCCCTTCCCTTTCAACCCTCAGTTCGTTTTCAGTATTCAATAGTCTCTCAAGTTTTGCGTCCATCTCTCTCCCCAACTCTTTCCCGCTTCCCCTCCCCGTGGTCCCCCATTAGGTTTCTCCTGTTCTCCTGTTAGACCTATGAGTGCAAACATATGGTATCTGTCCTTCTCTTCCTGGCTTATTTCGCTTAGAATGACACCCTCGAGGTCCATCCACTTTGCTACAAATGGCCAGATTTCATTCTTTCTCATTGCCACATAATACTCCATTGTATATATATATATATATACCACATCATCTTGATCCATTCATCAGGTGATGGACATTTAGGCTCTTTCCATGTTTTGGCTATTGTTGACATGCACTGACCTGTTCTTGACATTTAGTTAGAACTTACTTTTGCTTCCCCGTGAGACTGTGAGACCAGGAGCTTTTTTATGGGATGGTTTTTTTTAAATTTTTTAAAATGTTTTATTTATTTTCGATACAGAGAGAGACAGAGCATGAGAGGGAGAGGGGCAGAGAGAGAAGGAGACACAGAACTGGAAGCAGGCTCCAGGCTCCGAGCTAGCTGTCAGCATAGAGCCTGATGCGGGGCTCGAACCCACGAATGTGAGATATGACCTGAGCTGAAGTCGGAGGCTTAACCAACTGAGCCACCCAGGCGCCCCTTATGGGATGGTTTTAAATTATAGATTTAATTTTTTTAATGGTTAAAGAAAAAGCCAGGTTTTCAAATTCTTTTTTAATCAGTTTTGGTAGATTGTACTTTTCTAGTAATCTTCCCACTTTATCTTAGTTTTAAAATTTATTGGCATGAAGTTCATAGTGTGTTTTACTTTTTTAAAATTAATCTCTGCCCTATCTGTAATTGTTCACCCCTCTTATTATTCCTAATATTGTTTATTCAAGCCTTTGGCCATTTTTGTTGTTGTTGTTGATCACTCTCACTGAAAGCTTATCAATTTTATTAGTCTTCAACTTTGTTAAAGCTACTATATTTTCATTTTCTATTTTCCTAATTCTTGCTCTCATTTTTTAAACAAATATTAAGCATTTTTAAAGTTTATTTATTTTGAGAGAGAGTGTGAATGTGCAAGTCGGGGGGGAGAGAGAGAGAGAGAGAGAGAGAGAGAGAGAGAGAGAGAGAGAATCCCAGGCAGACTCCATACTGTCAGCACAGAGCTCAATGTGAGGCTCGAACTCATGAACTGAGAGATCATGACCTGAGCCAAAATCAAGAATCAGACACTTAACTGACTGAGTCACCCAGGCACCCCTGTTCTCATTTTTATTTCTTTCTTATGTCTACTCTCTTTGGATTTATTCTGTGGTTATTTTCTAATTCCTTAAGCTGGCTATTTAGCTCACTTTATTTCAGCCTTTCTTTTCTAATCTAAGCATTTAAAGCTATATATTCCTCAAGTGTTGTTTTAGCTGTGCTCAATAATTTTGATGTGTAGCATTTTCACTGACATTCAGCTACGTGTATGCTCTAATTTCCACTTTAGTTCTTTCTTTGTTTTCTTTTTTAAAAAATTTTAACATTTATTTATTGTTGAAAGACAGAGAGACAGAGTGTGAATGGGGGAGGGGCAGAGAGAGAGGGAGACACAGAATTCCAAGCAGGCTCCAGGCTCCGAGCTGTCAGCACAGAGCCTGACTCGGGGCTCAAACTTAAGAACCGTGACATCATGATGTGAGCCAGAGTTGGACGCTTAAGCTACTGAGCCCCTCATTTGCCCCTCGTTCTTTCTTTAATCTTTGGCTTGTGTAGAAGTGTGCTCATACATTTTCAAAACTGTAAGATTCTCTTCGTTGTCTTTTTATTATTTATTTCTAACTGGATTCCTTTGTGGTCAGAGAATGCAGTGTACATGCTTTGATTCTGAATCTTCTTGGACTTGCTTTATGGTCTGGAAGACAATATTTCATGTCATAAGTGAAAGCCATATGGGTGACACTTTTTATATACTATCTTGACTTCTCCCAACAGATTCCAACAGAAAAATCACGTTTATTTAACTGATGAGGAAACTGAGGTAAGTGAAGGCAGCAAGAGCTAATTCAGGTAGTTTAACTCAAAACAGATTTTTTTCTACTCATATAATAGCTTGGTCAGTCATTTGGAAAATAAGATTAAATAAGAATAAAGTCAGATTATTGTTATATAAATGTAACATTCATATTAGGAAAATGTGAAGTTAAAGACTTTCTGGCTATTTCCCCTTCCTCTCTTAGTGCTGGCTCTTCATTCATTTCTCCATCCATTCACTGGATCTGTTGAGGCCACCCTGGGATGGGTCTGGGTCTATATCTTGGCCTTGAGAAGTCCATGTTTTAGTTGGAAAGTGAAGAAAACTTGGGTTGCCATCCCCTAACAAGATTCTTAGCATTGTGGGGTCACTGTTCTTTTAGTGAAGTATAAAAATAGTTCTTGGAGAAATAACTCTCAGAGGAAAATGTTGAATAGAGTTGTTATTTCTGAGCTGATTGCTGTGGTGATGATTCTGTAAGCATTGTGTATTTTCGATACCTGCTCTTCTGAAGCCTCCTTCCCTGCCTCCTGGTTTTGGGTACACCTCTGCTTTCCATCCTTATCTCTCTCCCTGGGAAGTTTCTCTTAATCCCATCGTTGTGGCTTCCTCGTGAATGTGGAATCTCTCAGATCCCTGTCTCCAGCCCCAACCTTGCCTCCATTTCCTGTCTTAATTGACCAGTGTCTCTCTGCTGAGGATGCCAGTTGCCCTTGGTCTTGGAGGGTGAAGGTTGTGAAGGTCCTTGAGTTCAGGATTGAGACAGGGAGGCACTCTTCTGCTTTCCCATGCCACTTCCAGATTCTTCCCCCCTGCCTGAGTGCAGCACACCCCACCCACTCCCCCCTTTGCTCTTCATTGTCAAACCCAGGCAGTGGCTTGGCGCTTTTTCATACAGGTGATGTTTCAACTCATCTTCCTACACCGTTTTGTGAGAAAGTCATTCTTACCGCTGTTTATAGATGAAGAAGCTGGGAGCTTAGAGAGGTGAAAATTTGGCCCAGGTCTTGGCTGGGGATGCAGGCTCAGGTCCCCCTCTGAGTGGTGGTCCTTTTGTCCCATTCTGTGGCCTGGGAAGGCCCAAGGTCCCATTCCTGCTGCTGCCAAGCGGTGACCATGGGCAGGTCATGGTCTTCAGTGGACATAGTTCCTTCATGCTGAAACTGGGGAGACTCATAGCTACCTTTGCTTTGCAACAAATTATTGGATGTTTCAAAGCAAGTGGAGAGCTCTTTTTAGAAGATACATGAACTTAGAAAGGCTGGCTGTGGGGTCCACCTGTGAGCCTCACACATGCTCTCTGCCCAAACTGGGTTAGGCGTTAGTTCCCTGGGCTGTAGTGTATGAACACCGGGGGCCTGGGATACAGGTCCCAGAAGACAGAAAAAGCCACTTGTGCAAAGAACTGAGGTGGAGAGAGAACGGAGCATTTGGGGAGCTGCAAGGACATTTGTGGCTGGACTAGGGAGGGCAGGAGAGAGGTGAGAGGCAAGCAAGGCCCAGGTGGCATGTGTCATGTTAGAGAACGTGGCTTTGAATTCAAGGACAATGGAAGGCAGTGAAGGTATTTAAATTATGAAGCTGATGTTGACAATGATACCCATGGCTGATAATAGCTAGTGTTTATTAAGTGCCAAGAATTTCTTCCCCAACTCATGATGCCTACAGCCATCGGGAGTGGGGACATCTTCTGTTGGGAGCCTCATTTTATATGTGAGGAAGCTAAGGTTAAGAGATGGTAAGTACCTTACCCAAGGCCAAACAGGTGGTCTGCTGCTAATCCAGATTTCAAACCCAGGCTGTCTGACTCCAGCGGCCATTGTCTTAACCATGACATTCTCCTTGGTGGCCAAAGCTGATGTGCTCCCTGGATCCCTTTTGCAGTTGGTCTTTTAGGAAAATACGTCTGTGTAGCAGATGCATGGGAAACAGATCGGAAACACAGAGAACAGTGGAGGCTCTGGTGGAGGCAGAAAGATGACACGAGCCTTAATCCTAGGGGGATGCTGTGGAGTTTGACAAGTTAGAGAGGCTTTAAGACACTGAATGAATTAGTGCATTGATTCATTCATTCAGCACCTGTTGATTGATGCCCAAGATGTGCTGGGCCCAGAAATGTCCAGCTCTCGGTTGGAGGGTGGCTGGCAGGATTGTGGGTCTGTCAGTGGGAAAGGCAAGTCAAGAGTGACTTCACCAGACTTTCACTTGCTGAAAGTGAAAGTGCAGCCCACACTGCTGCTCCCAGCAGAAGGTTCCAGAACCTTCCAGTAATCTCTAAGGTCCTACTGGTGGGAGGTGTGAGCCCTGTAGAGAAGGGGCCTCCTGTGGCTCCTACCCTGCCATGACTGGCTCCCTTTTTGGCTCAGGACGAGGTTTGCCTTGGCTTTGATTCCTCATTAATTATCCTCGAAGGTTAATTCTGTAAGTTCCAGTAATGACCAAGAGTTAATTTCTCTCTCTCCTGCCTACCTCACTTCTTCATTTTTTTTTCCTTTAATGGGCCATCCAAGCTTGCTGGAATGTTTACCAAAGCAGGATAGTTAGGGACGTACATAAATGAATTTACCTTGTCAGAAGGATCTGGAGGTAGAATTAACGTGAGAAGGGTAATTGTCAGGTGAATAATTACCTGGAAACCTCAGCAGGGAGACTGCTGGGGTTCTCTAATTATTTATCTTCTCCCAATTTTCTCCTCTTTGAACTGCCAGCATGGGGGTGTGTGGGGGTGGCATGTGGAGCAGGAGGTGTTAGTTTGGATTTCCCCTCTCGATTGTGAAACGCCTTTTTGAGGGGTCTTGGCAACGATGCAGTTTGCCAGTCAAGGCCTTTGTGATTTGCAGGCCATTTTCACACTCATGACTTCATTCGGAGCCTCTTGAGTGCTCTCTGACGTGAATGGTGTTGTCAGCCCCATTTACAGATGGGAAAACTGAAGTTCCTACGGGTGAGGTCACTCCCCACAAGCCGTGCGACGCGAGTAAGTGGTGCAACTGCGGGTGAGGGTGACAGCCAGGCTCTGATTCTCCCCTGCCTTCGCCCTCCCCATGCGGCTCCCGCCCCCTCCCAGACACCCCGGCCCAAAGGCTCTGCTGCAAACAGCCTGCTTCCCTGTAGGCTGGTGGCCGCACCCCTTCCTCAGGCAGCTCATTTTCCATTTTAAGATTTCCTGTTTGAACCAAAGGGCAAAGATCTCGGCAGTATCAGCCTGGAGCCGGGCTTCTGTGTGTATAAAGGGGAGCCTCAGCCCCTGCCCTCTGTTTGTCCATAGTCCTTATCGACAGAGCCCAAGTCCCAAGTTCAGAGATTCCAGTTCCTTCCCGATTTGCTGGGTAAAGTCCGGCCTTCCGTGCAGGCAGCCAGGGCGGGCGGCCAGCCTGGAGCCAGCATTCACTTATGGCCGAGCGGTGCTTCCGTCCTGCCTGGCCAGCCACTGGCTGCAGCAGACAGACAGACGGACAGATGGAGGGACGCGGGGCCTCCAGGGCGTCTTCTCTCCTTTCCTCCCCTTTGCCTTCTGCTGTGAGCTGACTTATTTGGTGTCCTGCTCACCCAGGCAGCCATGTGTCCCTGCTCCCTGCAGCCTCCATGAAATGACAGTGCCTCTTTGGGGCCAGTCTGGCTCTCCAGACTGGCGCGTGCCCCCGGGCTCCTTCCCGTATTGCGGTCCAAGCACACGAGCCCAGCTAGCACGAGGACCTCCACGGCCGGGTCCTTTCCCAGAAAGTGGCACTTAGCTGGTGCCATCTTAATGGCATGTCACAGGGACTGTCGCTGGAAGAGCAGCCTGCTGGCTGGAAGGCCCTTTCATCTCATAGTCTCATCTGATCTGCGGGACCATCAGGAGTCGTCCAGATCCTCAGTGCCTCCGCTGTACAGAGGAGCAAATGGAGCTCGGTATTCAGTTAGAGGAGGCGGAGGTGCTGTCCCTATTTGGGCTGCTCCGAAAGCAGAGAGCACAGTCAGTGATTGAGGCAGTGTGTGGAATGCCAGAAGAGGCACCCTGGGGTGTGGGTGGGAGCAGGGAGCTGGGGGCTGGGGGGCGGGCTTAGGAAATGCTTCCACAAGATTCGTCCAAGACCCCTTTAGGCACAAGTAGGCCGGAGAAGGGCTGTGGCTGTCACCATAATTGACAGGACATTCCCCACCTATCAAAGTCTGGGCACAAATGATATACAAGGATCCTTTTACATAGATTTTACACAGACTAGAGGTCTTTCTACTGGAATGTAAGCCCCGCCAGAGGAGGGCTTCATTTCTTTTGTGAACTGCTTTATCTCCAAGGCAGAAAAGGGAGCCTGGCCCGAGGCACTCGATAAATATTTGCCATTGAATGAATAGACACACGCTCACAGACACGATGTATACGTGCCACTCTGAATCTCAGAACTACAGAATCCACAGGCTGAATGGAACCCACTAGAATAATACAGATTGCTAGCTGGGAGCAGATCCAGAGGCAGAGCCATAGAGACTTGACTCTGAGTCATGCATGCGTCCCCAACAGACCACAGGACCAAGAGTTGGTGTTGGAGCACCCAAGTTCTTGTCTCCCAACTTTGAGTGACCTTATTTTGCTCCACTGGAGAATAAGAAGGTCCTGTTGGCTGACCTTAAGAAGCCCCTTTCCTGGCCCAACATGTGGCGAGTCTGGGAGTGGGAGAGTGGCACCGGGCAGGAATTTCTCAGAGCTAAAGAGACTCTTCTTTTCAGTCTGAGAAGGCAACCCTGTGGCCAGAAATATGGCTGGCCTGTGGTCCCAGCTGCCGGCTCTCTGGGCTCCTGCTTGCCTCCCCAAAGGTCTGTCCTGCTGCCTGCTTCGGTAGGAGGGGGTGTGGCCTCCCTACTTGCCAATTGTGGCTCCACCCATTCTGAGCCCAGCTTCCCAGTTCCTTTTGTCAGAGTGGGATGCCTGGGACCTGAGGAGCCTGGGGAGGATGGGGTGTCACTGGGCTCTCCTGGCCTGTGGTCATCCGGGTGCCCCACAGCCCCTGCAGGGTCCTGCCCCGAAGCTGCCTTGTCTGGCCTGCCCTTTCTTCTTCTGCCCTCATGGATGCTGGCGTGTGGTGTGGTCTACGGCAGGATTTCTCCAGAGGCTCAGAGAGTGCAGCCCTGCTGGGAGAGACCTGGGACCCCCAGCGAGTCCTTAAGACCTGGGACCCCCAGCGAGTCCTTGGCACGCAGCCAGCATCCTCCCCGTAAAGCGCCATTCAGAGAGGTCCCAGCGAGGAAAGGCGCTCCATCCATCTGCCCCACCAGCCAGCCTCTTTGCTTTGAACCTTTCTCATGGGCACTGGCTTCCTTTCTTCCGTCGCTTCATGAGGCCATGCTCTCCTGTCCCCTCGCTCTGGGAGGGAGCCTGCTGCAGTGGGACTTGAGGTTAGAAAGAATAGAGAACCTTTTAATCCCAGCCGTGTTACAAATCGGCAGTGTGACTCGAGCCTCGGGTTTTTCTTCTGGAAAATAATTATTTCTTCCCAGGCTTCTTAGGAAGATTCCATGAGATAACAAGGTCTATCAGCCTCTGGGTAGGTAATAGGAGTACCCTGGAATTAGCTCTGTGCTAGGCCTTGTTCTGAGCATTCTATGACTCTAGGAGGTAGCTGCTATTTACTCCCATTTGGCAGGTAGGTTAAGTTGGGACCCAATGTCAGACAAGTTGTTAGGTGACTGAGCTAGGGTCGTGAATCTAGCAGTCCGGTTCATAACCGTTACCCCACTACCTTGGGGAAATGTGTGTCGGCTGCACACTAGCGGGCTCAGTGGTTCTCAGTGACTTTGGGAGCTGCTTGCCATTGGTCTTGATGAGATTCATTCTGGGGCCATCTTGGGGTTTTCATCCACTCCCTTACTCGCCCTTCTTTTCCCTCCACACTCGGTCTCATACCCCTCTAGCTGGGACTTGGCTCTGTTTTCTTGTTCTGCACCTGGGGGTGGAGGCAGACCACCTTGGGCCCTAGTTTTGTTAAGGAGGCTAAATCTCAAGTTTTATCTGTCTTGTTTACCATTTTACAGCTGGACAGAGCGTGGCTTCTGAGTGACTGAGTTCAGCAGACATTACCAGGGCAGGCCAGAGGCTGCCCCCACAGAGCTCAGAGCATGGAGGCTGTGCTAGCAGGATTCTCCCCTGTGCCTCTCAGGGGCAATGGGAGCCAGGCTGAAAGGGGGCTGGGAAACCAAGTTCAGAGATAGGAAGGTGTTATGTCCATTTCACAGACAGGAAGGGTGAAGGTCAGGACTGGAACCCAGCACTTCAGATTCCTGACTGTGTGCTTTTCTCTGGACTTTTTGTTCCTTCTACATTTAAACTCTATTTTTAAAATTTCAGGGGTGAGGAGGCCCTCAATGGCCTACAATGGCTATAAGTCCTCCATTTAAGAATGAAAGCCCTTGAAGGAGGCCCATTTTTTTTTTTTTTTAATCCTGAGAAGGAGTCTGGGGCAGAATGAGGCTGAGGGAGTTTGAGCAGCAGGAGGGGAGATGAGGTGACTTTCCCAGGGGCACAGAGTTGCTTCCAGGAAGGCAGCAGTGCCTCTTATTAGCCAGCTGAGGGCTCCTTCCGGGCAGGGGGCTTGAGAGAACACACTGGAGGCGTTGGAGGGTGAGAAGCACTCATTTCAGGAAGCCAGGGCCTTGGGCTTGTGACTGGGCTCTGCCACGGAGTGGCTAAGTGGTCTGCAGTGAACCTCTTCCTGTCTGGACTCACATGCTGGCCGCACAAAGACAAGCTCTCCAGTGGCCACACCCCTCCCTCCAGCCTAGGACACAGGGATCCAGGGTCAGTCACCCATTCCCGGGTCCTAGTATTAGACATCAGAGAATAGAGCTAGTCCTGGGCTGGGGAAGGGAGGATCACTTTTTCCACCATCATTTAATTCTTCCCCAGGTCCTGAAGGAGAGGGCTGGCTACCTCTTATCTCCTAATAAGCCATGTACCCGTTTTCCTCTTTTGACCTGCAAGAGGGGAAGGAGGGCAAGGGTGCTGGGGGGCACTTTACCTGGGGCAGAGCTAAGAAGCAGGGACCTCAGTTCCAAGGAAACATCCCTTGTCTGACACATTCATAATTCAATACCAGCCTTTGTGGGGTGGGGGGAAGGGGGTGGTAAGAAAGACATACTCAGTGGGTACATGCATGGTAAGTTCTACCTGAACTTCAGAAGTCACCAAACATGAACAAAAATAGGTGTACTTTAGGATGGAGGAAATATGATATTTACTTAGAAATGAAAATCTATTGCCTTTAACTTATGATAAGATAATTAGGCTCCTCTGAGTCATTGTCATGCATTTGTGTTCATAAACCTCCCTCATTAAGTAGTAAGGGTATGTACTTTATCTTAATTCATTTTTTATAGGGCTGTGAATTCCTGCATTTATCTACCTTTGTTTTCCTGTGTAGACACAAGGCTGCCTGGCCTGCAGAGGTGAGATAACTTATTATCCAGCAGCTATTTCCCTGGAACCCAGCCCAGGGCTGAAGTGGGCTCCAATTCCTCTTCTACTGCCTCCCATAACCTTGGATGATTCATTCCATCTCTCTGTCTCTCTTTTCTCATCTGCATGATGAAGTTCATCTCTTCTGTCTCTCGTGGGGCTATTGCAAGGATCCAGGGAGATCCTGCCACACACCTTTATGAAGGAGGAGCTGGTATGGTCTAAAGCCCATGCTTGGTCTTAGTCATCCCTCCAACCTGTCCCACTTGCCATGAATGGCCCCATAAACATGAATCAGAGTTGGGTTGACAGTGTGCATTCCTGAGAAAGGGCAGGGAAGGTCTCTGGAGAGTGGAATCAATTCAGTTGCACGCTCTGAGATCTCGCTGCCTGGATTCAAAGCCCTGCCTGGCCACTCACAGGCTATGTGAACTCTAACTGTCACTCACTCACAAGCTATATGACATTAAACATGCAATCGTGTAATGCTTCAGCCTCAGTTTTCTCATCTGGGAAATGGGACTCTTAATAATCTCTACTCACAGGGTATTTGCTGGGATGCGAAGAGACTATCAAATGCATGCAAAAAGTGTAGCACGGTAAATAAGAGCTTTGATTATTATTATTTTTAGATGAAAATGTGTGTCAGCCCTGTGCTAGGTGCTTGCCCTATATTAACTCTGATGACCCTCAGTAAGGTAGATGCTCTTTGTGTCATCTTGCAGATGGAGAAACAGCCTTGGAAAGGTTAGGAACTCCCTTTTAGTAAGTGCTAGAAGGGAGGTTAGGCTCCTTGCACTTCTCTCTGCTGCTTTTTTGATTCCATAGTGGAAAAAAATGCAACTTTCCTGGTGATTGTGGTGCTCTCTCATTCATTGATAAGCTGGAGTCCAAGACTCTTCGGAGAGTTCCTCATCGAAAGTCTCCTTCTGCCTCAGCAACTCTGAAGACTCTTGGTGTTGACTTTGATAGCCATTGACATTGGCAGAGGCAAGTAGCTGGGACCCCCCAGCCCACCCCCTGTAACCCTACTGATCACTCCACTTAACCACCGAAGCCTCCTGCTCAGAGCTGTTGTTAGTTCTAGCTGCCCGACAGCTGACACCTGCAGGTTCCCCGTAAGCTCAAGTCACCTCTCTGGGGTCTGTATGGAAAGTTCAGTGACTGCTAGAGAGCTCCATGGGGAAGTCATTTGGTGTTGCCAGTTTCTTTCTGGGCACACCTCATTTGGAAGTTTGAAAAAAATCCCTTCCATTTCTGTAAGAGTCCCCCTTATACTCCAAGGGCACAGGGGCAGTAAGCTAGGCACGACTCACTGTACACTCGCGACGATCCAAGCACCAAGATGCCTTACCTTACGTGAGCTCAGTCAGTCCTCATGAAAACCTCTCCACACAGGCATTATTGTCCCGTTTCACAGTGAGGGATGTTGTAGAGTGTGGTTGTACAGATCATAGTCTCTGGAGTCAGACATCCTGGGTTTAAAATCCAGGTTATTTCATCAACTAGCTGTATGACCTTGTACTTGACTTCGGCTTCATTTTACTCTTCTGTGAAATTGGAATAACATTAGTGCCAAATTTCACGGGTGACTGCGAGGATTTAAGTAGATCCTTGAATGTTGTAATGGTAACAGAGGCTGATACTGCTGGAGAAAAATGACCAGAGAGGGGAGTCCCTGACCCCAGGGCATTTAGCCAGGAGGAAGTAGAACTCAGTCTGTCTGGAATCCAGATATGCTTGGGTCTAAAGCCTCTGCCCTTACCAACAGCATCACATTTTCTCCCTTTGCTGAATTTCTGACTCAGACTAGTTTCAGACCAAGCCTACAGCTTACTGATAGGCTGTGGAGGGGAAAAGGCAGGAATAATGAGCACTCTTAGGACACTGGTAGAAAGAACCTAAAGGCTTGTTTTGTTCAAGGACAAATAAACCATCACAGCCTAATTCCTGTGGCCCAGGTGGTGCGGCCATGCAGGGAGAATGTGTCAGGCTCCTACCTAATGCAAGGCTTAGGCAGCACATTTGCTCCTTCTCTTGACTCTTCCATGAATATCTATGCTTCTAGAGGGAGAGAGAGGAAGACTACACAATCCAGGCTGGAGGAATAGATCACAGCAGCACATGAGTTGGGGATGGAGAGGGAGAGAAACATTTGGTTCTGCCCAGCATAGAGCCAGGCACACCTACGTGTGAGCAGGTGTGAGCAGATGCTATTGCTCACCCCATGATGCCGTGGAAGGGCTCAGAGTGGCAGGGCCTGGTCTGAGGTCTGCACGAAGAAGTGGGGGTGACCGTTCTAGTCCTTCTGGTCTTTTCAGTGCCTCTCACACATCCGGGGCCTTTCCACCCCATGGCCTGCTGGCCCCTCTGCTCAGAATTTTTCCCATGCGTACTTCCACATTCTGAGGGATTCTTCCTTTCAGCTCCTAATTTGCTTCATGGTCTCAGCACACTTGCAATTATTTGCTCATTTGCCTTCTTACATTTAAAAATTTATGGGGTAGATTTCTTCTGTAAAACCTAAGTGCCAAGGGAGCGGGCAGTGTTTGTCTTATTCATCGTTATAGACTCAGCACCCAGGACAGTATTTGGCACTTAGTAGGGTGCTCAGGGTTTTCCTCATTGAAAATATGGGAAGAATCTGACCTCAGGTTCAGGCATGAACTGCTATTCCATACTACTCTTTTTTCTTATTGTAACAACTTTACTAAGCTCTAATTCCCATACCATACAATTCATGTGTTGAACGTATACAACTCAATGGTTTCTAGCATTTTGCAGAGTAGAACATTTCCATCACCCCAAAAAGAAAACCTCTTGTCCATTAACAGTCACTCCCATTCCCTGTCCTCCACCCTCTGGCAACCCTAATGTACTTTCTGTTTCTATGGATTTACCCCTTCTGGACATTTCATATAAATGGAATCATATGTGGTCTTTTGTGACTGGTTTCTTGCATTTAATATCATGTTTTTAAGCTTCATTTTTGCTGTATCAGTGCTTCCATCCGTTGTGTGAACATAGTGCATTTGGTTTATCTGTTTGTCAGTTGACAGGCATTTGGTTGTCTCCACCTCTGGGCTGTTAGGAAAAATTCTACCCCAAACATTTGTGTACAGCTTGCTTGCTTGCTTGCTTTCTTTCATTCATTTGTTCATTCATTTTTTAAAACATTTATTTATTTTTGAGAGACAGAGAGAGACAGAGCACAAGTGGGGAGAGGAGGGACAGAGAGAGGAGGCACAGCATCTGAAGCAGGCTCCAGGCTCAGGCGGTCATGTCGGCACAGAGCTCCACTCGAACCCACGAATCGTGAGATCATGACCTGAGCCAAAGTGGGATGCTTAACCAACTGAGCCACCCAGGCGCTCCTGTGTAGCAGTTTCTATGTGGACATATGTTTTCATTTCTCTCGGGTATAGACCTTCATTTTTCTTTTGAATTCTCTTTTGCCAGCCGGTTACAGAGGACTCCTACTTGAATGGGTGGAGCCTGGCCTTGTTCCCTTTCCACCTGCCTCTGGTGCTTTACCCTCCAGGGACTGCCCAGCTGGGGGCTGGGCGAGCTGAAGCTGCCGTCCAGGTTGCCAGGCAGGCATGACATCCTCATGGCTTGGAGTTGCCACCTTTGGTAGCACCCTACCTTTCATCTTTATAGAGGGAGAACAAAGATCAAAATGCCTTGTCCCCAGACAAAAACAGACACAGTATTTTAATGATTAACATCATAACAGTATTATGGGGCCTGCGCAGGCTGCTCACGGTCACCTGTGCTGCTGGCTGCCTCATGCTTCGCCCCTGGGTGAAGGATAGTTTCATAAGGATTCAGTGCTGCCCTCTGGAAGTCCCTGTCTATACCACCTTCTGCCGGCCTGCCTGCCTGGCATGTTCTGGGCAGTTCTAAAACGATTCTCCATAGTCCACGAGCTTCTTTGGTCTGCCCTTGGATGCTCTGCTCAGCGCTTTTCATCTGTTACCTGTTTATATCTACTCAGCCTCCCAGCAAGGCAGCTGGTCCTATCTCCATTTTACAGATGGGGAAACTGAATCCAAGCTTTGATCACTTATTCCCACCTGCTACACAAGGAACCCCAAATACC
Source organism: Suricata suricatta (assembly GCF_006229205.1). NCBI lineage: Eukaryota > Metazoa > Chordata > Mammalia > Carnivora > Herpestidae > Suricata > Suricata suricatta. Next base: position 24,483,600 of record NC_043712.1, on the reverse strand, counting down.
TAAAGAAACACCTGCAAGTGAACATTGCTACAGCAGACTCAGCACTTCACCTATTTCTTTATCTCTTGGGGGCTAGCTTTCTTTCTTTTTATTTCTCTTTCGAGAATCCTTCTACCTCCACTCCCCTTCCTCTCCATTCCGCTCCCCCAACCCTCTCCTTAGTTCATCTAGAGTGGACGCAGAGGCGCTTAACATGGTCAAATTGAATAGGACCATGGCTACTCAGCCTTTCATTGAGTTGTTCATTCAGTCATTCACTTCCTGCTCATTTGTAGGGCTCCTCCTATGCCCAGTGCCAGGCTCCATGCTACACACCGTAGATACGAGGTGACTGTGGTGTCGTCCAAGTCTTCAAAGTCCTCACTGTCTAGTGAAAAGTCAGAGATGCAAGCAGTTTCCAGTCAATACAGAGAGCATTCCTGTAGAGGGATTCACAGTGTGCAACAGGAATACAAGGAATAAAAGCCATCTGGAGAAATCATGGAAGACCTCCCAGAGAAGGTCTCACCAGAGTTGGGAACTGAAGGATAAATAGGAGTTTATTTGTTTCATAAAACTTATCCTGGACAGACGATGTTAGTGGTATCAACCTGCCTGTTTAGTCTTCTTGATCAAAGCAGACATTCTCGATCCTGCATACCTGACCTTCCCTGGCAATAGCTGCTGAGATCAGAGGTTGACCTTGGACCTCAGGAAAGCTGATTCTTAAGTAGGCTGGTGACCACTGATTAATGGCCTGGCTTGCAAAGATGACCTTAGCTAATCAGTTTCCTTTTTCAGGAAGTCAGACGTAGGAACAGGGAGGTGGATCTAGTTGGTGCTGGTGCTGCATTTGCCAAGTCGCAAGGTGGTGTTGAGGTTGGGAGGCCACAGTGAGTGTGTGGGGGTGAGGGTATAGAGGAGGCAAAGCAACAAATAAAGAGAGGAAGCAAGGGAGAAAACAGAGACTGGGCCGCATAGGCAGTGAGAACCTGAACTGTCAGGAGGATGAGAGAGGAGTGGCTTCTGAGAGAGAGAGAGAGAGAGAGAGAGAGAGAGAGAGAGAGCAAGCGAGAGGTACCTCAGGTGGCAGCAGTTTTTCAGTCCTCAGTCTGATGCTTCACGTCTGCTCCGGTCTTGGGATGTCTCTGGGCGGCCACTGAACAGCCCTGCTGTATAACCTCCCTTTAAAAATGAGCTTGAGTGAGTTTTGGTTCTTGAAACCCAGAGTCTTGGCTGTAACAAACTCTGTTCCCAAATTGTTTTCAGGCACTGCAGGACTTTTCCAGTTGGAGAATGGGAACAGGTAATGGTAGAACATTCTAGAAAGAACCAAGCTCTGAGGAGGTGGGATGTTCAGTCTGGTTGGGCCTAGAGTCAATGATGGGGCTGGTGAGTTCTAGAGTCAGACTGGGTGGGCTTCGAAGACAGTCCTTCAGGATCTGTGGAGGTGAAATTGCAGTAATGATTAGGAACTCGATTTGTAAATCAGGTTGTGAAAAGACTGGCGTGAACCCATCCGATTCCCTTTTATTCTTGGCTTCTCTTTGTAGAACATTTTCACCGGAGGCATCGTATCTCAGGTGAACTTTTCGCAACAGTAGAGCCAGAGGAAATGTTTTAATTTTATTATTTTTATTTATTTATTATTTTTTTTATAAATATCTATCTGCCTTTCCTCCGATTTTGGCCAACATTCTTTATCAGGAGCTGAGAAATTTCTTATCTGTGATGTTGACCTTGGTCAAGTGTCTCAGTCTTTTTGAGTCTCATTATTTTCACCTGTAAAATGGCAGTGATTCCATGTGACCAGCCAAACTCCAGGGTGGTCCTTTTCCAACTTTCTGTGAAGTACCAAGGTTAAAAAAAATAGTAATTTATCTTACTTTTAAAAAGTTCCAGGCTCTGGCAGAGCAATATTGGAATGCAGTTGTGCCCCGTGTGGCTCAAGTTCAGCAACACCCTGTCCCTTGAGCCAAGTCCACTAGTTCCATGCTTGAATGTGGCAGGAATGTCAGGTGCTATACAGATTTCTAGCCACTTACTCTCACGTCTGTGTTTATTGGGACCTGGAAATGGTGTGCAGATCAGCATTGGTCCGTGGACCGTACTTGGAGTGACACTGGTTAGGAGTCTTCTGAGATCAAGTCGTGGTGACCCACGGATGGGACTCTGGGAGCAGAGGGTTCTGCATCTGTACCTCATGCATGGCATCTGTGTTTATGGCTTCAAAATGTGATGCGGTTTCCGGTTTCCTGAACATTATTAACTCTTTCTTCACCTTTTCTGACTACATTCTGACACTGGTTTAATGTTTTCCGGAGTCTCCCTGTCTCATTACTTGTGGCGTGGTGCTCTCGCCTGCCCTGGAAGGTGACATGTTTGCAGGCAGGGGCTGCAGGTTTTAGCATCAGACAGCTTTGAGCTTGAGTCTCGGTTCTGCTGCTTTCTCGCTGGGCGAGGTGTTTTCATGACGGCTCCACGTCTTCATTTACAACAGGGTGCCAGTGATACTTTGCTGGCAGTTATCATGAGAACAAAATGATCTAGCATATAAAAAAATGTCTCGGGTCTGGTAGGCATCCAATAAAGTAATTTCCTTTGCCCTTGTACCCTGACTATATTTTTCCCTCTTGTATCCTCTGAGATTTGGTAGTCTCCGGAAGTGGCAGAGGCAGGCAAATTACCTGTGGTGACAACAGTGCTACAAGCCATCATGTCAGCACATTCCCCACAGGCTGTGCTAAGGCCCCAGGAGGAGCCAGAAGCAAACCCATGGGCGATCCAGGGGCCAAAGCCCTTCTCTTCCACAGCCTCTGCCTGAAGGGAGCCCTGGAACCCAGACAGCAAAGTTCCTGAAGGGTCCTGTGGATAGTGACCACCTTGTACAGGTGCTGTTAGTTGCCTACCCTTTGCCCTCCTCCTTCCTTCTCTGCTAACAAAACCCTGGCTTGGTTAGGGAAGGTGTCTCTGTTTTCAGCTCAAAGGTGAATTGTGTGTAGTTTAACTGGTAACAGTAATCAGCAGTGGACCTTGGGGTGCGCGTGTCATCTCCTGTGACCTAAGAGATGTAAACAGGGAGCTGATGTGAGGCAGGTAGAAATGGTTTCTTCAACTCTTCAAAAGAAGAAACTGGAAGAATCGATTCCTTTTCTGCTTCTGGATGTTTTCCTGTCCAGATGGGATGTCTGGAACGGTGGCAGCCCTCTTGTGCCCGTGAGGGGAGCCAGGCTGGGAACAAAGTTGATATACTGAGAAATTGAGAACTTCTGGATGTGTGATGATGCTGTCAAATCAACCGTGATGTTACCCCACCTCTGGCTTTTGTGTGGCCTCAATTAGGGAAGATGGATCTGTAATCATGGTGCTAACGTTCTGCACTTAAATAAATTCTCAAGTAAATGGGCGCCTGGGCGGTTCTGTCAGTTAAGTGTCTGACTCTTGATTTTGGCTCAGGTCACAATGTCATGATTTGTGGGATCAAGCCCTGCACTGGGCTTTGTGCTGACAATTCAGAGTCGGCTTGGGAGTCTCTCTCTCTTCTCTCTGGCCTTCTCCCACTCTCTCAAAATGAATAAACAGTCTTAAATTTTCAAGTAAAATGTGAGGAGATGGGTTTTCTCTTACCATGCAATGCTGAAGGCAGAGTGGTGTTTGAGGATTTCTGGGCATGGGCTCTGCTTTCTTCCTCCAAGTGAGGAAATGACTCATTCATGCTATGTTTAAATACAACCTTCAACAAAAGCCATAGGTGTTAGAGTAAGTTCTTGTAGCTTGATGATGGACACCCTCTGTGAGGGAGAAAGGGCAGTGATAGAGCCCTTTGAATGTCCGCAGAAACTCTGGAGAAACCTTGCTAAGACACGTGTTCTGATCAGCACTTGCCATAGGTGGCCACTCTGGGATCTACAAAATTCTTTACTTTATGACAGTTATACTGGGGACTTACTATAAAGGGTACGGATGTGTAGGAGTTGGGGGGAGGGTGGGAGGAGCCTCTTCTGTAATTCACCAGAAACTCCTGAGTTGCTGTGTTTGAGATAACAGATTTCTTAAAAAAAATTTTTTTAATGTTTATTTATTTTTGAGAGACAGAACACGAGTGGAGGAGGGGCAGAGAGAGAGGGAGACACAGAATCTCGAAGCAGGTGCCAGATCCCGATGCTGGGCTTGAACCCACAAACTGTGAGATCGTGACCTGAGCCAAAGTCAGGCGCTTAACTGACTGAGCCACCCAGGTGCTCCCCCTTGTAGGATTCTCAGTAACTCAGAGACTACTCATGTGCCACTTCAGGATTAAAAACAAAAGTTTATTTATTTTTAAGAGAGAGAGTAAGAGACAGAGAAAGAGCAGGGGAGGGGCAGAGAGAAAGAGACAGAGGGTCTGAAGCAGGCTTAGTGTTGACAGCATAGAGCCCAAAGCAGGGGCTCGAACCTATAAACTGTAAGATTATGACCCGAGCCCAAGTTGGATGCCTAACTGACTAAGCCACCCAGGCACCCCTGCCACTTGAGGATTTTTAATTCATCTGAGATGTGTCAGGGAAAGAGAGATTTATTTCAGCTATTGTTAGAAAATCTAGGTTTGTGTAGGTCTGGTTTCAATAAACGTGTCCATCCAGTTAGCCAGCAAGAGAACCACGGTGGGGTATGCAGTAGTCACACATGATATATCTGGGTCTCCAATCGTCATTGGTCCTCACCTGGGCAGCTGTTCAGCTTTAGGGTCCACCCTAATGATGATGGGGTGAATCCTCAGTTCTTTTGTAGGTGTTTCGATGTACCAGCTCATTCATCCTACCTAAAGAGCGTTGTAGAAGAGAATGGATTGCAGGCAGACAAGGCTATCACATCAAGCTGCCAGGGCTGTGAGCTTGGGAGGCTATGAGTCCGTGATCTCTTGGGGGACATGAAGATGTGTCCTACAGGAGTCAATCTGTTTTTACATAATGAACTAGCAACTAGTATCGCTGTGAAAGCGGTGAGCCCCAGGGCGTGGGTCTTCATTTCCATTTCTCTGCCACTTGTGCTTTTTCTTCTCAGAGGAGAGCTGAAATTAGGGGCTAGTCCTGATCTCTTATTCCTTACCTCTGTCATTGCATGGTGACCCTCAGAAAGAGTGGTTGAAGCAGGAGGGGGAAGAGGCGCTCTGGGAGCGCGGGCATGGGGATTCTGGCCGTGTGCAGAAACCCCGTTCCTTCGGCCCTCCTTCAGACTCTGGTGAGGACAATCAGGTAGGTAGAGAGAGGAGGCATGAGGTGTGTCTGTGCTCCTTGTGGGGGCGCCCACAGAGGGAAAAGCAGGAGACTTGAGTTGGTGGCAACGAGCAGGGATTCTTGGTAAGTGCTGAGCTCGTGTTCTAGGCCCCTTAGCAGTTGCTCACTCCCTTCTTTGTACCTTTTGCTAGTATTGTTTCTACCACATAATGGACAGTTTATTATATTTCCATTCAATACAACACATGTTTATTGAGCTGGGGTTAGTGAGAGATGTAAGGGACACTGAAACGAATCAGACGCTAGTCTGCATGGGACTCATGAGCCAGTCAGGGAGTCTGAAGGATAGATGCATCCTGAAAGCTCAGGAGCGAAGGGTCCCCCCGCAAGATGCATGGGTGCCTGGAGCACAGAGATGGGGCCCCTAGCTCAGCCATGACAGGCTAGGATGTCTGGGGGCACAGCTAAGTATTCAGTGTGAGTGTGATAGAGTGTCCAAGTGGTCAGGGTAGCAGGAGGGAGGCGGGGAGAGTAGCTCCGCTTGCACTGTGGAGACCTGGGCATGGATTTATCTAGAGGATGAACCACGTCCTACAACTGAAAGGAATCACTTGGCAGGTTTTGTGCCTGAGGCTTAGGTGCATCGGATAGTTTCTCCAAGGTCACATAGGAAGTGGCGGAGCCCATCCTCCTGTCCTCAGAATGTAATGTTTATGTTTATCAGCATTAGGCTTTTTTTTTGGTAGTGGTTGTTGTCATTATTATTACATTTTATGGAACAAACATTTATGCCAGACCTATGCTGGGCACTTGGAAATCCAGGCTCTCTGAGATTGGCATTAACGCCTACAACCCAGTGTTCTACAGCATTTGACTCTGAACCTGGTCATTGTGCACAACTCTGTGTTGCCCATTTATTGTTAAATCTGCTCATAAGGGAATAAAAAGCACTGTAAGAAGAAACCAAACACCTAGATGCATATACGCTTTCCACATCACCTGTTTATTTTGTACCCTCCCTTCCTGACTTATCCACGTGTGTTTAGATTTTGATTATAGGTACGTATTCGTTTCTAATATAGGCACAATTCATAAAATATTTTATTGCCTCTTTATCACTTGTCATTGTTTGAGGACATTTTTCTAAATCTCTGTAATGACAGTTTTCTTTGGTTATAGTAACCGCCTAGTGGATATGTCATTATTCACTGCAAGTGAATTTTTGAACAGTTTAGTTTGCAATGACTATCTGTCTCTAAATCATTAAACCTAAAAATTTTTTAATTTATTTTTTATTTTTTATTTTTTTTTAATTTTTTAATGTTTTTTATTTATTTTTGAGAGACAGAGAGAGACAGTGCAAGCAGTGGAGAGTCAGAGAGAGATGGAGACACAGAATCTGAAGCAGGCTCCAGGCTCTGAGCTAGCTGTCAGCACAGAGTCTGACGCGGGGCTCGAACCCACCAACCGTGAGATCATGATCTGAGCCGAAGCCGGCTGCTTAACCAACTGAGCCACCCAGGCGCCCCCTAAAATTTTTTTTAAATGTTTATTTATTTTTGAGAGAGAGAGAGAGAAAGAGAGAGACAGAGCATGAGCAAGGGAGGGGCAGAGAGAGAGAGGGAGACACAGAATCCAAAGCAGGCTCCAGGCTCTGAGCTGTCAGCAGAGAGCCTGACATGGGCTTTGAACTCACGAACCATTAGATCATGACCAAGCCAAAGTCAGACACTTAACTGACTGAACCATCCAGGTGCCCATTAAAAAAATTATTTTTTAAATGTTTTATTTATTTTTGAGGAAGAGACCGAGTGTGAGCAAGGGAGAGACAGGGAGAGAGGGAGGCACAGAATCTGAAGCAGGCTCCAGGTTCTGAGCCATCAGCACAGAGCCGCATGCAGGACTCCAACTCATGAACCATAAGATCATGACCTGAGCTGAATTCGGATGCCCAACTGACTGAGCCACCCAGGCGCCACTGTCTCTAACTCATTTGAAAGATTTTTTTGAGTTGACAACAGAGGGGTTATTGGGTCGATGCGTGTTTATTGAGCATTGTGGTGTTCCAGGCTGTGCTTAAGAGCTAGAGACACAAGTATTACTACAGCAGACATGGGCCCTGTCCTTGCAAGCTTACCTCCCATGGGAAAGAGAGACCTAAGAGAGAAATAAATAAGCAAGAGAGCTATGGATTGAGACAGTGGAATGAAAGGATAAACAAAGTGATGGGATAGAAGATAATTGAATAGATTTCCTGGAAGCCGCTCCGAGAATGGTTCATGTGAGCTGAGACCCAGGGAATGAGAGTGATGGGGTAGATGCAGGGTGTGTGCACCTTGGTGTGTCCAGGGAGCTTCACATGTGAGCAGTATACGGTATACAAATGGCCACACATTACAGTGCAGTCACCTGGACTCTCTTTGCTGGAACTCTTCAGTCCTGCTCTCTGACTCCTTTGGTAGCCTCCTCACGGGTGTCTCTGTTCCTGTTTTTGTTCCTCCTCGATCAGTCTGCCACTCAGCAGCTAGCCTAACCATAAGCATGGAACATGCATGACTTGCAAGTTATAGAAACTCCATCTCCATCAAAGTTGGTTGAGTGCAAAAAGAAAAAGAAGCATTTAGTGGCTCACATAGATGAAAATCCAGGTTCAGCTGGATCCTGGGGCTTAAACAATAGCCACAGGACTCCTCAGCTCTGCCTGGCCCCCGGCTGGCCTCATTCTTGGGCATGGTCTCCTCTTGGTTGTGGGAAGATGGGCCCTGGCAGCGGGTCTCACATCTCCACCAACATTTCTGGCTAACGTCTTGTTTACTGGCCTGGTTGAGCTACCTGGTGTCCAGGTGGCTTGGGGTGGGCAGGTGAGCGGTTGGAATGCTGAGGGGTACACTGAGGCAGGGAATGATCATCCAAGTGTGGATTATGTGCCCATTTCTGGTGCTGGGGAGTGGGGTCAGTACCACCAAAGTCTCACGCGATGAAGAGAGTGGAAGGGTGATTAGCTATTTAGAGGCATGTAGCCTTCTGTTGCCAGGAGGGAGTGAGACGCCAGGCAGGCAAAAGCAAAACTGTTTACATCTATATCTGTGTCTCTATCTACATTTACTTTTGCGTCCCTGGAAAGGTCCTTCTCCCCTACTCCTGGTCCTCCAACTGCATTGGCCTCCTCCTCAGCCTGGAACCCCTAAACTCTTTACTGCCTCCAACACTTGGCACATGTTCCCTCCCTCTGCCTGGCACGCTTCTGGAGAGACTAGGTCATTCTACTCCTTCAGCTTTTAGCTCAAGTGACTCTTTCTCCAAAGCCTCCCTGGCTATCCATCCAGGTGGACTCCCTCAATTATTTTCTATTCCATCACTTCATTTCTCTCTTTCATGGCACTCCTCATAGTCTATACTTAATCCTCTTGTTTATCTCCTTCTTTACCCCTTTGGTCTCTATCTCTCTCACCAGTATGTGAGTGTGGGGAGGGCAGAGACTGGGTCTTTATTATTTTTTGCTGTGTCTCTAGCTCCTCAAACACAGCCTGGGACAGAAGAGGTGCCCACTGCATATATATGTGTGTTGAGTAAAGAAATGAATGGATGGCTGTTGTTAGTTTCTCCCCTCATCCTGGATAGTGATGGAGTCACTGGCATAATTAGTGTAGACTGAGACCAGGTGTCCCAAACCCAGAGACCAGTAGCCAAAAGCTTCAGTTCCTAGCTCTGCTTCTGTCTATGTTTGACAAGCCATTGGACCTTTATCGGCTTTAGTTTCTTCTTTTATAACTGTGGCATAAAGAGCCTTCCTTACCTTTTGGAGGAGAGGGGCAGGTGAGAATTAAAAGTGATGTGGGATGTGGAGGGGCTTTGTAATCTGAAAAGTGTTATGCAAACATTGGGGCTTGTTATTGCCAATAACTCTCTGAGCTCCCTGGGTGCAGGATTCCAAGCCACATCTGTTCTGAGCCCTTTCTTCCTTCTCTTCCTTGGGTGTCTGGTTTCTAACTCTCATTTACATTCTTATTTATTGATCAGTTTTGTTGCCAAATAGTCACTGAGTAGCTGTACTATCCCAGCTGCCGTGCTAGGTGTTGGGTGAGGATTATAGGTATGCATGTGCATGAGTGTGTGTGTGTGTGTACATGTGCATGTGTGTGCATGTGATGTGTATCGGGGAGACCAGGGATGGGAATGAAGGTTCTCCCTTCACCCCCCACCAAGTTCAGGTCTTCCCAAGGATTGTTCTGCCTGTTTGTTTACAAAAAGGGGGGTGGGCTCTGGCTTTCAATGATAATTTTATGTGTGAAGAACTGGCAAGTCATCAACCATAATATTTTTTTCAATTAAAAAATGAAAATGACCTTCAAAGGCGCAGAATTAAAAACACTAGGAATGGAAATCACTAGGTTTCTAACTTGGGCCGGACACAATAGCTTGCTTCCTCCTCATTTCTCCCCAGAGGCCTGGGGTATTGGGCAACTGCTGGCCAGCCCGTTTGGCTCTTCCTCATTTGGCCAGGACACTGGCTGAGCGTGAAGCCTCCTTTCAGGACTCTTCATGCGAACAAATTGTACACCAGTACTCGATTTCATCACTGCCTTTGAGAGCCCAGAGCCCTCCAAGCGTGCTTTAGCTGGGCATTCTTTATTCTTTTGAACGCTTCTGTTTGTTCTCCAAGGGTGTGGGCCTGATAATGTGGTTCAAAACTCATGAGGTGTTGTCAGATGTCACCTTAGCTTTCTGGTGAAGATTCAAGAATATCTGCCTAGCTGAGGCCACACAGATATCCTCATGGATAGATTGGCTTTTGGGGAAGTGAATTCTGCTTTGGGACCTCTCTGAAATCTCCACACTAAGTCATTGATGGGAAAAGTAATACCTCCTCAGAGAAAGTTGAAGGGGGAAGAAGAAAGAATGTCTTTATTTACTAAACCTGTTTCTTTCAGTCAGGTCGATTCACCTATACATCATTTGGCACCTGCCATACTGTCTGCTTCTTTGATTCATGAACACGTTCCAGAACATTTCTTATTTTGTCTCTGTTCTAGATTTGCTCAGTATTGGGTCTTTGTAGCTACCATTTAGGATGGTTAATTTTCTGTGTCAACTTGCCTGGGCTAAGGGATGTCCAAACAGCTGGTAAGACATTATTTCTGGGTGTGTCTGTGAAGGTGTTCACAGAAGAGATGAGTGTTTGAATGGGTAGACTGAGTCAAAAGGTGGCCCTCATCAGTGCTGGTGGGCACCTTCAAATCCTCTGGGGGCCTGAACAGAACAAAAAGGTGGAGGAGGGACAAATTCTCTCTCTCTCTCTGCTTAAGTGAAGACATCCCTCTTATCCTGTTTTTGGACATCGGTGCTCCTGGTTCTCAGGCATTTGGATTTAGACAGGGATTTATGCCTTTGGCACCCAAGTTTTGGACTATATGTTTAGGACAGAACTATGCCACCAGCTTTCCTGCTCCTCTAGTTTGTAGATAGCAGACTGAGGAATTTCTCTGCCTCCGTAACTGCAAGAGTCAATTCCTTACTAGATCTCTCCTTATGCACATCTTTGTACATCCTATTGGTTCTGTTTCCTTAGAGACCTTGACTTATGCACCCTTGGCTCTTTCTCTTTCCCCTGCCCCTTATAATTATATACATTTATTTAGGTTATTCAAGCTTAGTCCTTGGCATTCCCTCAACACTTGCCTTGGACTCCATCCTCTTGAACTTCAGGCCTCAGTACTTAGCCTGGCCCTGTTTAGTCAGTTCATCCTAGACTTAGACACCTACCATGGACCAAGCTCTGAGGAGGCACTTGGTGGTTTGTTTTATCGGGTTGGCTCACACTGGGGGCACCTTGCCCTCCTGAAGGTTTCATATTTATCTGAAATTCCAGTAGGTTCCATCCCCCACCTCTCACCCCCAACAGGTGTCCAGCCTACCTGCTGCCTGTGCTGAGCAGTAAAACAATTCCTCAGTGCTATAAACTCAAGGGCTCACCTGCTGAAGGTCAGTGTGTTCAGAGATGGTTTTATAGCCAGTAAACATAGCAGCCATTTACAGTGGAGCACCCTGGCTTGTGAATTATTTCACTGATAGCACTAGCCCCTTTTTTCCAGACAAATGGGGGGAATTACACATCCATGCTGCATGGTGAGAAAAAGCAGTTCTGGTTTTACCCATGGACTTCCTATCATCCTACTGATAAATTTTCTTTTTTCACCCTAACCTATTATTTAACATTGATGTTTTGGCCTAGGGGCTCAAACCACATTTGTCCAATCAGTCTTTTTTATCTGCCGGAAGTGCAGCCTTTGAGAGGTACTCTTTTGGCCCACATTGGCTGTATGATGGGTAGTTTCTAGATCTAAGGCTAAATTAATGACAACTAGTGAAATCTGGGGCTTCTGGGCATTCCAGGGGTGGACGGGAGCCCTGTTCTGGGAGCCCTGGTTAGTTCTCCCATTGGCAGGGCCAGAGTGTTCCTGCCCCATGACTACGCAGCGGGAGAACCTGACTCACCCACCAGCAAGTGTATTCTGCTGCTTGGGCCTTTGTCCTTTCTTCCATTTGCCCAAGACACTGGGAACTTGGGTGGAGAAGGACTGAAAGCTTACAGGTCATAGAGGTTGGTATATGACAGCTCCAGAAGGTGGAGGGGCCACCGCACAGGACATCAACCAGACACGCATCTGAAACCTGGGTCTGCTATGGTCCAGAGGAGTGCACTTGGGCACTTTGCATCTACTGGGCCTTAGTGTCTTCATCTGTAAAATGGGTCCAGCAAGGTTCACTTCATAGGAGAGGGGTGACGAGAGAATCCCTGTGAAGAGCCCAGCATGTCGAATCCAGAGACCTGAGCTGCACAGACCATGCTAAGGCTCATAGGAGGCTCTTCAGGGCCACATAGAAGTTCCTCCTCCTCCCCTGCCCTGAAAAGAACCGAAGGGCAGGAGCCCCAGTGCATTAGAGACTGGGCATGCTGTGAGCTGCCCTGAGATGTGGGAGGACTCATACCACGTGAATGGGCCACTGGACACTGGTCCATGGAGCTCAGCTTCGATGGCTTAATAAGGCTTGTCCCATGACAAGCCTTCCTACTTTAAAAAGGTTTTTTAAATGCTTCTTTATTTTTGAGAAGGAGAGAAACAGAGCATGAGTGCGGGAAGAGCAGAGAGAGAGAAAGACACAGAATCTGAAGCAGGCTCCAGGCTCTAAGCTGTCAGTACAGAGCCGGACGTGGGGCTCGAACACATGAACTGTAAGATCATGACCTGAGTGGAAGTCTCAGCCTAACTGGCTGAGCTCCCCAGGTGCTCCTGGGGTTAAAGTTCTTTCTAATTACAGTCTATCTCATGACTTGGGTTGAATTAAGTTGGTGGTTCTAGGAGAATCTTTCTGGGAAAAGGGTGTCACTTTCTCTGCAGCTGATTTCTATGCCTCTCCAGGCCAAGACAGGGAGAACCAAAGGGCCACCACGAGGACAGCTGCTGGTCCTACTAGCCAATTAAACCTCGTAGCCTTGGTGGAAGGTGCCAGAGGATTGTAAAATACCAGGATGTTTCTATAGGCATTTGCAGTGAGGGCTTTTCCCACTGGTTGACTTCCATCCTAAACTGGTTTGAGTCTGGGGATTTCTCACTTCCCTTTCTTCCTGAACAAATGAATCATGTGCATCTGAGCTTCTTGTAGCTGGACCCCCCTGACATGCACAGAGAGAGAGAGACAGAGAGAGAGAGAGAGAGAGAGAGAGAGAGAGAGGCGAGAGAGAGAGACTATGCTACCTTACTAGCTGTATATCTCATTGCATCCTGAGAGCAGCTTCCACCCCCTGGCTGGAGTGGGTGACCCCAGATACAAAGGGAACTGAGGTCCATGGAGGTGGACTGACTTGCACAAGGCTATACAGCCAAGAAGTAGCAGCTGGGATTTGAACACAGGACCCTCGCCCGAAATCCCTGAACGAACTTGCCACTTCAGAAGCGAAGAGGGAAAAACACTGAAAGCGTGGGGGTGTGAAGAAGGCAGGGAGGACTAGTGAGGAGGGCCAGGGAGGGGAGGAAAGGGGAAATACATAAAGAAATGCACACAGTTATTGCTTCATCAAGGCAAATGCAGTTTGCTCATGTGGTGGAAAATTGTGAAACTTGGCTGTGAAGGTTGTATGTTCTATCGAGCTCGGAGCTGTGAGGCCTGCAGAGCGAGAAATCTCACAGCACACCCACTCCCCCCAGCCTCTAATTAGAGGTCTGGTTGTTGGGTCATGCCTTCCCACACGATTTGATCAGATGTATTGAAATAGCAATTTTTCTCATCCAATCGCTTCTTATTGTCAGTCTCACATATACCCCGTCCAGCAATAGGGGGCAACGGGCTAAGGGGGAGGGATGCCTGTTTGGCCAGCACTCACACTGGCAGCTGTCTCAGTGCCCCCTTCAGGGCCCCTGGGAGGGGAGTTATTGCCATCCCTGTTACTCAAATGAGGAAGCAAGTGCAGAGAGTTTATGGCACTTGCCCAAGGTCAAACAGCTGGCGATTGTGAAGCCAGACTTAGAGCGCAGCTCTGCCAGGTTTGAGGACCCATCCTATTCCGCAGTACTAGTCTGAGGGCTTTGTATGAACATGAGTTTATGTGTCTTCTCTAATTTACTTGTCATAATATCTAGAAATATAGGTATGTGTTCTTAGTTAGGTAAACCAAGACTCAAGGCTAAGTGTCTTGGCTGAGACCTCAGGGCTGTCTAGTGCGCGGTAGAACTTACGCTTAAATTTTCTAGACTTTAACTTCCTTTAATATATTTAAAGAACCGAATCCCCCATATTTCCATCCATCCATCCACCCATCTATCTGGCCATCATATTTTCAGTGCCTACTTTACCAGGTCCTGTGCTGGGTCTAGGCACACTACTGTAGTGACGAAAGCCCGTCATCTGCCTCCAGAAGTCCGTGGTCTGCACAAATCAGTGACCGATTACATGATAAAATGCTGAAATAAGTGTGGCAGTAGAAAGAGTAAATGGAGGGAGTGTAATCTGTTCAGGTGGTTGGGGGAGGCAGTGATTCTCTGCCCTTTGCGTTGAATACCTTGTTTTGAAGAGCGTGTTCTGCGTGTGTTTTTCAAACTCTTCTCCTAATTGAATGAGGCACCTGCCTCTGTGGCATCCTTGTGGGCAGTGATTGAGCAGGAAGTCATCCTCCATGCGAATTAGGTTAATTTGGTGAAAATGAAATGAAAAGCTCTGTAATCTGGGGTGATGGGAAAGCCCAGGGAGCGCAGAGCTGTACTTGCTGCAGAAGCTGCTAATTGAATTGTGACCTTGGGCTCTAGCTGGTTACATAAACCATCTTTAGGTGAGAACTAACTGGGGCTGGCCCGGCTGACAGGAGCTAGGCTGCCTCTTCTCATTAGGATCCCGCGTGCGTTTCCGTAACTGCCCAGACATGCCGAGAACTCCTTTCCTGGAGTTCACACGTCCCAGGGGCATTCTGGGTGGACTTCCCTGAATTGCTGAAATTGGATGTAAAATGTGGGTATGTGTATATATGCAGTTCTCTGGGAGAAGGGCCACAACTTTAATCAATTTCTTAAAAAATGTCCCTGAGCAGAATAACATAAAGCACTAGGGATGTGCTTTCTAGTTCCTACCTCAGCAGAGTTTTAATTCTGGAGGTCTGGGGTGAGGCCCAGGACTCTGTTGTTTGGTTTGTGTATTTGGTTTTAGATTTACAGGTGATTTTGATGGTCAGTCTTGGGTACCATTGAACTAGAACTTTGAATTTTCCATCTTTCATGTGCATGTGAGGCAGTTGGGGGTCTTGATAATACACTGATTCTGATTCAGTAAGGCCAAGTGTGATCGGCTCAGGTATAAATCCTGACTCCAGTGTTGATCATTCCTGTATATCATGAGGGATGCCATCAGTATAAGACAATGATTGACTAACAGTGGCTTAAGCCAGTAAAGGTTTATTTTTCATGCATAAGAAGTCGTCTCAGGGTAGCATTGAGATCCTAGGGTGAACTGTCAGTCATCAAGGACCCAGAGTCACTTTGACCTCCTCCTCAACATCTGTGTAGCATGTAGCTCTCATGGGGAGGAAAACATGTCTTCCAACATCCTGTCAACATACGAAGCAGGAAGAAGGGGACACTAGTTGGAATCATGTTGCCCAGCCACCCCTGGATGCAAGGGATGTTGGAAAAGGATGACGAGCATTTCCAACCTTTATTCTTGAGCATAGAGAGAGAGGAGAGATTTGAGAAATGGTACTGGGTCAGCTCACCGTAGTATCTGCCACATCGTATGATTCTAGGCAATCTACCAAATCTATCTAAGCTCCAGTTTCCTCATTTGTAAAACAGAAAAATAAGTGTGGTATGTGGTTCCCACACCAGCAGCAATAGCATCCTCTGGAAACCTACGTCTCACCCCAGACCTACAGAATCAGAAACTGAGGGTGGAGACCAGCAATCTGTGTGTTAACAAGTCCTCCAGGTGTTGCGGTGCTCACTCAAGTTTGAGGACGGTCGCCTTAAAAGATTTCTGGGAAGACTAAGCAAGATTATTACTTCAGGCATTTGACACACAGTGTTCCTAACTTGTAGCCTGGGAGTTCACATCTTAGACCAAAACAAACTGTGATGGAGTCCATTTCTTGGAATGCTGACTTGGAATAAGAAGTTTAGAAAACATCCAATAAAGAGTTTCCATGGTTTTTTCTGACTAGTGACATCAATTCTTTAAATCCCTAGGATCTCTTTGAGGGTCTGTTAACTAAGGGCACTAAGGAAGGGCTGCTGAGCTGAAGAAGGTTGGGCAGAGTCAGCTACCCCTTTATTTTTCAAGAATTATAGCTTTACTGCGATATAATTCACGTACCATATGATTCACTCTTTATAAGTGCACAATCCAGTGACTTTTAATATGTTCACTGAGTTGTGCAACTGTCACTATCAAATTCCAGAACATTTTTATCACCCCCAAAAGAAGCTTCATACCCATTAGCAATTACTCTCCATTCTCTCCTCCCTGTGGCCTCTCTGGCAACCATTAATCTACTTTATGTTTCTAAGGATTTGCTTTACCTGTCTGTCTATCTATCTATCTATCTATCTATCTATCTATCTATCTATCTATCTTTTTTTTACTGAGTTGCTTACGAGGGGGAATTCCAAGATTAATGTTGACATCATTGAGGAGGAGAATATCAAAATTCTAAGACCAAAGTCTAAGATGAGTTCATTCTGTCATATGGCTGCCAGTGAAAACAATAACAACAATGATGATATTGTTTACTGTCGTCAATAAACGTGATTCTGCTGTGCTGGGAATCAGGACACATCTGTGGTCTTCAGTCTTGTCTGTAAGGTGGGGGAACTACACTTCCTGGGGTGATCTCTAAGAACCTCTGGCTCTGAGAGTCTAACTTGCTGTTTTATGCTGGTTGGAGCCAACTGGAAGTTCTGCCCATTAGCTCTGGGTCCTGCATTGGGAGAAGGACCACTGGCTGGCTGTCCACTGACACGGAAGTAGATGGGGAGGACCGTGAAGTCTTGGCCAAGGAAATTGGGGGGGTTCCTTTGGAGAAAGGAAGGGGCTGGGGTTGGCAGAGCCCTAACATGAAATCTCTATCCTGGGGATAGAAGTATTTTATGGGGCTTAAGAAGCATAATCATCGCTGATGGAAGACGGTGCAGATTGATACAAGGGAAACCCTACAATAGTCAGATATTCATACTAAAGACAGACTCGGTTATTGTCATAGGCAGTGAGCACCCTGTCCCTGGAAGTGTGTTCCTAGAATGATGATTCAAGTATCTGGTGCGATTTGACTAGAGTCAAAGTCCTTCAGGCTTTTGCCCAAAGTGTGATGTTGCAAATCTTGGAAAGTCTGAGATCAAGGTGAAGTAAATGGGTGTAAAAATCCTTACCTTTCCTGTGTTTGTGGACAATGGCCCATGGCAGATTACTCAGGTTTTATTTGTGATTGTTGCCTCTCTCCTCTCTAACTGGCATCTTGCTTGGCATATAGGGAAATTCTCCAGGGATCTGTGAAGAAAACAGTTTTCCCCTTGGCATTCTTTCCTCACAGAGGCAGCCAACGTTCAGAAAGGGCCCCCATCTCAGTCTAGTTGGTGGGAGAGGGGCATACAGACAGATTGCCCCATGGAGGAGACCAGGGGCCTGCATGGTGGCATGTTCAAGGCCAAATGGGGGCCCCAGTAGGGGGGCTTCTCTGCTGGGGTAGCCAAGGAGATCTTTACAGCACAGAAGCTTGAGCTCAGCCCTGAAAGAGAAAAGGAGTACCCCCCCCCCCACCCAAAGGTGAGGGCTGAGTCATGTGGCCAAAGTTCTGCTAAAAGATTCCCTGCCAGTTCCTTTGGAATCCAGGCCTGGTAAGAGGCTGAGGATGGCACCAAGCACTGAGTCTGGCCAGGTCCTGTTTAAGCACTGACTTATTTCATTTCATTGAATCCTCACATCAACGCTCTGAGAAAGGTGTTATTATTATCTCTAATTCACACAGGCAGGAACTGAGCTAGCAGTTGGTTAAGTAGTTTATATAGGGACAAACAGTAGGCAGAAGGAGGGACCCAGGGACTCAGAAGGGCCTCGAGGGATGAGTAGGCATTGCTCAAGGGTGGAACAGACCCTGCAAAGGGAGGAAGGAGCACAGGCTGTGTGACAGTGGAGGCGTCTGAGGAGCAGGAGGCGCTCCCCTTTCCATGGCTGAGGACTGGGCCTGTGTAGGTTGGAAGGAGTGGGAGGGAGGTGACTGCCTGGGAGGAGAGGCCAGTCCTGAAGTCCTTGTGTGTCCTGCTTTGAGCAGCTTGACTTTGCTCTCTAAGATAGGCATGGCGGACTCACTCCAGTGAGGTGAGAAGTCTCTCTTCAGGATGGTGTTGGGAAGTAGACTTTCCCAGGACCTGTCCTGTTGCCCTGCTCCCTCAGGGTCTGACTCTCCCCTTGACCTTGTGCAGTTGTGATTCTAGCCGGGCTCAGGAGTCACTCAAGTGGCCGGTCTCACCTGATCTGCTCCTAAGATACTTTGTAGTCAAGGCCTTTAAAATATGGCTTCCAGGGGCTGCAAGGTGAGTCCCCATCTCCATGGAGAATTCAACTCCAGCTCAGCTTTTCCAACCACACACGATGCCGAGACAAGGCTATGGAGGACGCTGGGCTTCCATGGGGGCCCAAGAAAAAGTGTAGTGATTTTGGCTCTTAAAAACACCTCATACAAAGCTGGCCTATTAGGGAATTCACTCCCAGCACCACTATCTCGCCCTTGTGTATCAGCAGGTAGCTGGTGAGATAGAAAGGGTTAAGGCTTTGGCACCAGAGGAACCAGAATTGGGAGGCTGGTTTAGCCCTGCCTAGCTGTGTGCTCTGGAAGAGAAGCTAGGATAAAAATCCTGATTTTTACAGAGTTACAGATCACAGAAAGTATAGGCAGCCAGGAGGTGTTTGTACACTGGGTTTTTAATTCTTTGTCTTGCATTATCATACGGTTCTTAGCAGAACCACCGTCAGGGTGTCCTGAAGGGGCACCCCTTCCTGGGGCCCCAGAGCGTGAGTGGAGTTTATGATGGTCCCTCTGGCAGTCGGATCCGCCCAGTTTCTTCTGTAGACAAATGTTTGGATTGAACTTCACCCTCTGCACAATGAGGAAACATGTTTTAAAGGCCTCACTTGTCAAAAAAGACTTATAAAACGAACTTAACGAGACTTCTGGATACAGTGGGAGCCATACGATTGGCTTCCCTGGTGCTCGAGGCTGGAATGCAGCCTCCGCGGCCCTGCCATGCTGTGCTCCACGCCTGGCCTGGCCCCTCCTGGCCGCAGCCTGTGTCCCCTGCCCACCCCTTTCGTACCGTCCTGATAAAATGCGTAGCTGGGTATTGCTCTGAGCTGCCTGGCTGTTAACGTGTTCGGCACGTACAGGAGTTCCCTTAAGTCATGCTCAAGAGAAGTCCCGAAAATCCTCCAGTGGACTGTCAGCTGCATTTGAGTAGAGGTGAAGCAGCAAACTCCTTCTAGGCCAACCCTTCACTTTTTAAACAGGGAGACTGAGGCCCAGGGGGGGAAGGCACTTGAAGAGCATGCGTATTTTAGGACAGTAAATGAGAAGATTAAAACATGAAGAGCTAAGGCATAGGGCAGGGCTTTATGCCGGATGGGAGCCTTTATTTATTTTATTTTATCTTTTTATAGTTTATTGTCAAGTTGGTTTCCATAAAACACCCAGTGCTCATTCCCACAAGTGCCCTCCTCCATGCCCATCACGCCCTTCCCCTTTTCCCCTCCCCTTTCAGCCCTCAGTTTGTTTTCAGTGTTCAAGAGTCTCTCTTGGTTCGGACGGGAGCCTTTAGACTCTCCTCCCCTCACTGTCCCCCTCTTGCTCTTTTTTCTCCACAGTGTTTGTCCTCCCAGCACCAAGTGAGTTTTGGTAACCTATTGCTCCCATTTTACAGAAACATTAAATGAATTCCCTGTACTGAAACAGGTTGGTGGCCATGTGGTGGCCGAGTCAGGATTCCACCTCAGGTGAACCTGGTGACAGAGCTTCCTCTTAATCACGATAGCACTTGAAGGGTGAGCACATGGAGGCCTGGGGGAGGCAGTCATAGGTACCGCCTCAGGAAGCGGCTGGTCCCGGACTCAGATCTGCCACGACCACACAGGAAACTGCAGTCTTTTTCCCGGTACTACTGACCCATCTACCTGTGGTCAGCTTCTAAAACTTCAAGTCCATTTTTAAGCCCAGTGCCCCCCTTTCATGGTTAGGAATGTTTGGACTTCAAAATGAGGGAGTTTGGAGGTACTTGTGGCTTCTTTGGGACTGAGAGGGTGAGGATAGAAGTGTTCAGGTTCAGTAGGCAGCCCCAGACTGAATTCCTGATTTCCTTCCTTACCTTGGGATCCCTTGGCCCTCTTCCAAGTCCATATATAGTAGGTGCTCAGTAAATAGCTGCTGGCTGAATGAACGGCATTGTGTGTTGCTCTGTGTGAACAAATTAGTTCCTCATTTGCACTTTAGCTCCTGGTTCTCAGGGATGGGGCTCTCTCCTTTCCTCTACCCTGCAGGGCTTGGCCCCGGCCTTGGCTGGAGAAGGCCTAGTGCTGAACACTTGCGTACATGGATTTCTTTTTCTTTTTCTTTTTTCTCTTTTTTTATTTTTTGGATTTCTTTTTAGGCTGCTGGTGCCGAGTCACCCAGCTGGATTTGGTCTGTATGTAAATTTGAGCCCTGCTTTGGGAAGCGTTCTCATCTGTGTGCATTAATAAACATGTTCCCCCTATTTTTGATCTTGTAGCCACCTGACCCCTGCAGCGGACCTGTTGTTATCTATGAATGAACTCGGTGTACTGAGGATGTCCCACAAGCCATATGACCTCACGGAGGGAGGATCGGGCCCAAGGGAGGGGCTGGGATGTGGGAGGCATTTCAGTCAGGGAGGATGGGTCCTCAGACAGGAGGAAGCGGAGACCCTGACCTGGGGAGTAATGCAGCCACAGGACATCTCCTGAGCCTCGGAATGTGTTTGCTGATATTAGTGAAAATTGGTTAGGAAGAATTGGATTCAGTCGGAGGCATTTAAAACATCACCTTTCCTCCAAATCCTTAGCAAAGTATAACATTAGCAGAAAAGAGATTTCTGTTTTCTTTTTGTATTTTAGTTTTTTATTTAATTTTTAATTTTTATTAGAGGAGAGAGAGAGAGAGAGAGAGAGAGAGAGAGAGAGAGAGAGAATCCCAAGCAGGCTCCACACTCAGCACAAAGCCCAATTGTGGGGCTTGATCCCATGACCCTGGGATCGTCACCAGAGTTGAAATCGAAAGGCAGCCACTCAACTGACTGAGCCACCCAGGAGCCCCTGTTTTGTTGTTGTTGTTTGTTTGTTTCATGTAATAAGTCAGAATTAGTCCCGTCCAGAGTTGGTATGTAACATAATGTCAGGGGCTCAGGCTTCTCAAAATCACCTCGTGGTCCAAGATGCCCTGTGGAGCTTTAGCCATTATATCTGCATTCCCGAGAGCAGGTGGAAGAAAGGCAGAGAGGTAAGGTCAAGCACGCTCTAAGCACACTCCCTGGAAATTGCAGATACTTTTTCTAATTATGTCCGCTTGATCAGAACTTAGTCATCTGGCCAAATATAACAGCAAGAAAGGCTGTAGTTTACTTTGGGTGGCTGTGTACTCAGCTAATATTGGGGGGGTTCTAATACCAAGAGAGGAGGGGAGAACTGATATTGGAGGGTAACTCGAGTCTCGCCCGTGATGTGAGCTTCCAAACCTCTGGGCCAGAAGGAGCAGGTATTATCACTAATTTAGCTTTGGGGACCCGGAGACGCAAAGGACTGGATGGCTTCCCCAGGTCGCAGAGCTGGATATTAGAGGAGCTGGGATTTGAATTCAGACCCATCTAGAATATAAAACCTGAGTTGTTCACTCGTTCTGCTTCTGGAATGAGGTGATATTTTCCTATGACAGGAAGGACTGCTTTACCTGTGTCTGAGCTGTGTCAGTGCCCAACAAATCTACAAAAACGACCATTCAGCTCCATGCTCGGTCAGCTCTTGAGTGTTCGCGGGCCCCCTATGTGGCACTTGTTCTCCCCCAATCTGGTAATCTTTTAACTTCTTACTCATCTCTAATGCCCTGCATTCCTGCTGAGCCCAGAAATATGGGCTACCCCCCACATTTTTGTTGAGTGATCGGATTTATTAATCAATGAGTCTAAATCACAGGGCAGGTTGATACCCTGGGCTTTCTCAGGGCTCTTATGTATGTGTCCTGAAGAGCCAGCCCATTCTGTCTTCATCAGGCACACAGCGGCTTCAGAAATTCAGTCCCTCTCTTGCTGTGCAGAATCCCATTCAGCCCAGCTGGGCCAGGCGCCCTGCTAGGCCCTGAGCATCTAAGAGGTGAAAAGAGCTAAGGTTGTTGAGAGCTACTGTGAACCCTGCACTTCGCTAAGTGCTAACATTTTTAGGAGGTATTATTCCCGCTCTACAGGTGAGGAGATTGGGACTCAGAAAGGAATGTCATTTTCCAAAGGTCTTTTGGGTTAGGAAGCTGACCGGGGCTTGTTAGTCTCCAAAATTTTGCATCAGTTCATTATTCATGTTCATGTACTCACTTTTCAAAGCCTCATGGATTTGATGAGCCCGTCATTCAAACCGGTGCTCAGGACTCACGGCAGCAAAGATAAATGACAGAAAACCTGGTTTGCCTGGGTCACATGTGATTCAGGCACCTTCCTCTTCGGCCCTCACCCCTCAATGCCAACACACACACACACGCACACACACACACGCACACATGCACACATGCATGCACGCACGCACGCACACACTTTCTGTCAGTGTCCCAGCTCTTTGCTTTCTTTCGCAAGCTCAGTCAGTCTCTGCAGAGACATTTTAGGGCTTTTGCCCCAGGTGCTCAGGCTCCTCGCTCTGCCAGCTAGCTACCTTTTCTTTTGTCAGATCTTCTCAAACCTTCCCCCTTAGCTAAGGGCTGTTAAGAAGCAAACGTGGCCCCTGTCTCAGGGGACCGATGAGGCCGCACCGTGAGTCAGCCTGGCTGCGAGGGGAGCATCAGGCCTTTAGTCTGGCTCTCAGGGGTCTCCAGCTCTCGGGGCTGCTGAACCGCCCGGCACACTTCAGCGTGCACGTCAGAGGCTGCCGTCAAGCCCCGGGAATGCCGTGCATGGTTACAAAGGGCTTTTCCGTCATGTCTTTTATTGCCTCTGGCCCACGCCAGTCCCAGAAGGGCGGTTCAGAGTGAGAACTCGTTTTATAGCCCAGGGAGAGGAGGCCCTGCCAGTGTAAAGGAAGGGTCTGGATCCAGAAGGCCAGCCCATGCCAGGAGGGGTTTTCCGGTCTCCTCCAGGCCCAGCTTAGCTCATCTGCTCGACATTCTCAGGAAGTCCTTCCAGCCAGACCCTTTTCTGCCCATGTGCCCACCTCCTCATCTACTGGGCACTCGGTGTCCTGGCTTTCTGTGTGTTTCTGTCGCCCTGCAGTCCTTGCTGGTGCCCTGGGCCTTTGCCTGGCTGCCCCCAGCTGCCCCCTCCTCCCTCCCTCACTGAAGGCTCTTATCCCCACTGGTTAAGTAACTGGCCCCTGCCAGTCAGATCTCAGCTGAATGGCCTTCCTTGGGCACTCAGTGTAGGAGCTACCTTGGCCATCTCTCCTATAGTACATGCTTTTCTATGTGTTTATTTTATTGGCTGGTCCCTCCCCCCAGTACCGTTTTCTGAGAGCAGTGACCTCTTGTGAAGGTAGGATGCTTAGAATAATGGGTCAGAGCAGGGGCTAGCAAGTGTGTTCTGTAAAGGGCTAGATAGTAAATATTAAGGTTTTGAGGGCCACACAGTCTCTGCCATGGTTTGTAGAAGCAGCTACGGGCCAGGTAAATGAATGGGCATGGTTGTGCTCCAATAAAACTGTTCATAAAAACAGGCGGGGGGCACGATGTGGCCCATTGGCCGCCATTCGCTGACCCCTGACTCAGAACACTGATTGGTTTGAATCAGCTGAGCTGTGTTTGGATCTTACCTCTGCCTCTCCCTTTGGAATAGTGGGCAAATGCCTCCCTTCCTTGGGGCCTTGGTTTTCCTTTCTTGTCTGTTCTATGGAGTTAACGACAGAAGTGTCCTCCTGGACTGTTGTGAGCAAACCGTGAATTTTTGGCTTGCTCGTTGCTCCATCTCCAGCCTCTCACCAGGCGCCTGTACGGAGTAGGGACTCAGCGTATGCATGGGTTTGTTAAATGAATGAATGTCTGAGCCCCACCTGGGTGCTTGGCCTTGGGCTGGGTGCCCGGGGGGTGAATGTTGATGAGCTCGAATCGGTCAGGTTCACATTTCTCGAAGTACTCAGAGATTCAGGGCTATGGCCAAAACCATCCTTATGGCAGGGGTAGCAAATGCCACATCTCATGGACAGATGACATCAATGAGAGAGAGAGGGAGTGGTGGGCACAGTGGAAAGCTGGAGCACGCATGTGCCTCTAAATTGTAGCCATGGGCCATGGAGGACCAAGTTGCAGGCCTTATTCAAAGAAGTTGGAAATGTGTACTTTAAAGTGTTATCTCTCAGTTTTTACGCATAACCACGGATCCAATGGGGTAAAAAGAAGACAAACCAAGACACTGAATAGGCTGACTGGACACTGTTGCAGGTCGAGTTCAGCCACCCCCTACCTACAAGCCTGTTCTATGGGTGAAGACCCCAGGGCCAGGCAGGCACAGCGGCTTGCCCATGGGCACACAGCTAGCATGCGGAGGCCCCGGTGTGGCTTCTGTGCCAGACTCCTCAACTGCAGTTGGTTGAAGAGGCAAGGGCTGGCTTGGGAGGTACCTTGTGGTGACTCGGTGGTCAGAACTCTGAGAATCTCACCTTGACCCTGGGAGACAACCCAGCTTTGAAGGTTGTCTTTGGGACCACCCCTGGAGAGGGCTAAGCTCAAAAGCCAGTCAAAGGAATGCCCACCCCAGCAGGACCCAGGCCCTTGCCCCTCCAGAAAGCCCCTCATGTTTCCCTCCTGCACTGTCTTATGCACGTGTGTGCACTTCCTACAGCCCCGGCATTAGTGCCTAGTCCTCTTCTGCAGAGGTGTTGGGCCTCATGCCTCCTTTGCTTGTCACCCTAGATGACCCATGAGAAAGGGTGGAAGGAAGCCTGAAGATATGACTTCTCCCTTGGTGGGGTCTGGTGGGGAGCTCACAGGTTGTGGAGCCTAATAGGCCTGGGCTGGAATCCTGGCTCTGCAGCGAGTCACCGGCTGGGTGACCCTGGAGCAAGCCCTTTACCTTTCTGAACGTCAGGTTCCTTGTGTTTGGAGCAGGTGCAAGAGTCTCTGCCTTGCCAGAATTGTGCTGAGATAATGTGTGTGCCCAGATGGCACATGGGCTGGAATGCCGGCTCACACACAACTGGCACGTTCCTTCTTTGCTTCTCTCCCCACCCTCCATCTGTCCTCTGCTGCTCCCGACCCTGGCTGGCCCCTGCTGTGGCTCTCTTGCCTAGATGCTGAGAGACGCTTGTGGAACCTGGGTGGATCTCTGCCCCCACGTCTCCTCTCCCCAGTGCCAGGGCTGCAAGGGAGGGCTTTGGGCATAAATTACGCCCATCTGTTCCCTCCCTGCTGAGGGCGGGGAGGAGGGGAGCACATGGGCCTTGGTGGATGTTGTACTTTCCATGGGCAGCTGTCAGGAACAATGGAAAGGAAGAATGCGAGCTCAGTGAGGAGTCCACCCCACCCTGCCTCCCTGCCCCTAATGGGAACTGCGGAGACTGAGTTCTCTGAGGGCTGAGCTTCTGGAGAACACAGACCCCTCCTCGGGCCAGCTCAGATAGTCCTCACAGCTACCTGTGGGTGCCTTTGAAACCATCATTCGTTCATCCACTCCACACATGTTTCCTGAGCACCTCGTGGGGCCGGCTAATGTTCTGGGTAAGAATTGAGGGGAGTGTCTAGCCTTTGAAGAGCTTCCCAGTTAGTGGGAGAGACGACAAGCACACCAGGCAGCTGAGTGCACTGGTGGTCCTTCGATCCCTGGAGGGGTTTCCGTGGACAGAGGGAGCGCACCTAGCCCACCAAGAGCAGGGTGAGCCTGGCGGACAGTGTGCAGACACTGTAGGACGAGGTGCCGCAGGAGGTGGGCTGTGGGCAGTAGTGAGGAGCCTTTCCCTTTCCTGTCTCTTCCTTCTTCCTCTCTCCCAGATCCTCCCCATCAGCACGTCGCCATGTTCAGGTATCTCATCTTAGAGCACAACCTCTCTCTACTTCATGTCTCTCTCCAGCTCCGGCACCATTAGTTTCCTTCCCAGCCAAATTCCCCAGGTAAATTTTCTGTGTATGCGTTTTCTTCCCTTCTCAGGGAAGTAGTAAGTAAGATAGACTTACTCCTCAGCCTACCTCTTTCCTCACTGCTTCACTCAAACACCTCTGAGAAGGTCATCATGACCTCTGCACTCCTAAGTCAGCAGGCTTGGCCCAGGCATTTTATTTGATTTTCCAGCAGCATTGGACATGGTGGACCACTCTTTTCCTGCTTGACACACCTTCCTCTACAGCCTTGACTGCTCTCTCTCAGCCTCCTTTGTTGGGTTTTACTCTTGCCTACCGGATTTTTAAACCCTGCAATTCCTCAAGACTGGGATGTAGGTCTTTCTGTCGGCTTTCTTCTTATCTCTAGGTTGCCTAACTGCTCCCATAATTCAATTACCATATCTCTGCTGATAGCTCCCCAAACTATCTCTTTCTGCAACCTCTAGCTTCAGACCATAGAACCAGGAGCCCAGCTAGCATCTCCACTTGAATATGGCCCTAACTTCCCAAACTTGGCAACTGAATGTGTCACCCTCCCTCTTATCCTGGTCCCCCTCCAGGGAGTGACTCCACTGCACACTAGCAGTGCAGGTCACAGACCTGCCATCCTTGGTCACTCTTTTCCAGTACCCTCCACCCCCATTGTAGCACTGCAAATCCTACATCCCAGACCCCCCGTCAGTCCTGGGTACACTGCAAAGGTTGGTCACTTGACTAAAATCCAAAGGCTAAGTACAAAGTCTCTATCATGACTTAAAAAGGCCCTGGATAATCTGATTCCTGACCAGCCTTCTCTTGCCCACCTCTCTCCTTGCTCTTGGGCTTCCAGACTGTATTCCTTCACGAATCAGAGCATTTGTGCATTCCATTGTTCCCTGTGTCTAGAACACTCCTCCCCCTTTTGCTTAACTCCCTTTATTCTTCATCTATCGGATCAAATATCCCCTCTTTTGCTCGAAGAAGCCATTCTTGACAACGCCAGAATGGATCAAGCTGTTCATTTACATCCTTCTAGCACTTTTCCCTTTGCTCCTTCCTAGTAATGATCGCACGATTTGCCCACAGCTGTTTCCTCATCAAGAATGTAAGTTGCACATCAGCAGAGACTGTATTTACTTTTTTCCCACCTGAGTCTCTAGCCGTAGCACAGTGTATGGTCGATATGTGAAGAACATGTCACCCAGGTACATCTGGACCCATATGTAGAGGCCTATTTGTCAAGTTCCGGCAGAGCCATCAGCAAATGTGGCTTCTAAAAAATTTTTAAATGTTTTTTATTTATTTTTGAGAGACAGAGAGAGACAGCATGAGCAGGGAAGGGTTAGAGAGAGATGGAAATACAGAATCCAAAGCAGGCTCCAGGTTCTGAGCTAGCTGTCAGCACAGAGCCCAACGTGGGGCTTGAACCCACGAACCGTGAGATCATGAGCTGAGCTGAAGCTGGACACTTAACCGACTGAGCCACCCAGGTGCCCCAAATGTGGCTTCTAGAGAGAATATTTTGGTGGCTTTATAGGGGGTGGATTGGAGAACATCTACCCATTTAAGGAAACTGGTTAGGACGCCCTTGGGACATTTTGGGCAAAAGCCAGTGAGTTGGACATGGAGGCTACTATCCACCATAGCCTTATGAAGTCTACTCTAAACTGCTTAGAGACCAACCAACCACATATGGGCAGTGAGGAAACTGGAAGGGCTGAAGATGTCTCCCAGGTTTTGGGCATGGAGGCTTGAAGGGTTGGGTATCTGGGTGACGGTCACATGGTTAGCCATGAGCTATTTTGTTGTGACCATAGTAAACCCTGGGAATCAGTCAGTGTGGTCGTTGTGATTTCTAAAATGCCTGGTCCCCATATTTTTCTTAAAGCTACATTTCCTTTCACTTCCTTGGATCCATTTAATCCCCCCTCCCACCTCCCCTCCCAGCTCCTGGTGGAAAAGAGAGGGTCTCCTGGTGAGTCAAGGAGAAAGATACATTTTTTTTAAAGACTTAGGAGTATAAAAGCCCAGGCAAGTGAGCAGGCTGGTGGTTAGGATGTCTGTGTATGGTTCTCAGGATGGTGCCTCCCCAACTCTAGGACATTGGGCAAGTCCCTTGTCACTCTCTGGGATCCTCTTGCATGTGCACCCTACCCCCATTTCGACAGCCGGTTGAATTTATTCAGTGGTGCTCAGCCCTGGCTACATGGGAGAATTATCTGGAGAGCTTTAAAAAATACAATCAGGCCTCCACCCCCTGGAGGTTCAGATTTAATTGGACTAGGGTGGAACCTACATACTGGCATTTTTTAAAAAAGCTCTCCAGGTAATTCTTAAATGCAGCCAGACTGAGGAACTACTCAGTCAGATCATCTTGGATGGAGACTTTTCACCTCGGGCAGTTTGACCTAAGAGTGGCCCTGTTTGGCCTTCAGGAGTCTCGAGGTTTGACCTGCCTTCCATCTCTGTACCCTAAGTCACCTGTACTTCATGGTTCTGGCCTTGAACTTGGGCTCTGGGGTGGCAGCAGAGGCTGTTTGCAGCTGAGGCTGGGAAGCTGAACGTTAGTCTGTGGAGAGAGGGGGATGGGGCGGGAGTTGTGTGAGGAGGAACAGATTGAAGCCATTAACATTTGATCAGTTTGGTATTGTTCTTTTGGAGACCACAGCTTATGAGGCTGCTTAATAAATGTCTGGTCGGGGGCCAGTCCGGAGCCCAGAGCCGCCACATGGGTGTTGCTATGGTTTCGGAGGAGGTTGTTCCCCACACAAGTGACTGCTTCCCGCCCTGAACTGTGAGAGACTGCGCCTTCCTTCTGCTCCTTAACTCCGTGCCTTCGCAGATGAGCCTGGACTGGGAGAACATCTGCCCCAGGGGCCAGAGCCACACGCTGGCCCTGCGGGGACTGGCTTGTGCATCCCCACTGTCCCCTCTTCCACGTGGCCCCACTGCTCAGCTCGTGTCATCTCTGTGCCCCAGCTTCAGGGCCCCTGTATGTGAGCCCCAGAGAGGAGTGGTGGGTAGAGACTGAGGCTGGTGGGCAGTGTGTGTGTGTGTGTGTGTGTGTGTGTGTGTGTGTGTGTGCACCCGAGCGCTTGGGGGTAACTGTCAGTGGGTGTGTACTGAGCGTGGCCCTGTGTGTGTATGCTTACGCCTGTGTGTGAGGGGCACCTGGGTGGCTCAGTTGGTTAAGTGTCCAACTCTTGATTTCACCTCAGGTCATGATCTTGCTTGGGATTCTCTCTCTCTCTCTCTCTCTCTCTCTCTCTCTCTCAAAATAAATAAATAAAGATTTAAAACAACGGATGTGTGTGTGCAAATGGCAAGAATTGGGAGTTAGCACCAGGTAATGCTGCTAAATCTTCGAAAAATGTATTATGACACATGTAAGACCAGCGAACACGTAGAAAGCCCATGTAAAAACAGCCCTATAAATACCACCCAGCTGAAGAGATGCTGCCCGAACTTTCCGTGCACTCTTTACTCTTTCCTGACTGTACCCGCTCCCCATCCCATACCCCCCCCCCCCCCCCCGCAGCTTCCCCCCTTGGCGAGTTGGGGTTTATCCTTCCATGCTGATATTCAGCCCGTTTGTTTCAGTAGATTCTGGCTTCCTCCACTCTTGGATCTTTCTGTAAAACATAAGTGCGCACAAGCCCTGTGTTGGGTGGGGAATGAGGAGAGGAGGTGAGGCAGTGGGAAGGCTGGAGAAATCTAGCGAATCAGAAACACTTTTCAAATGCACAGTGACACCTTTTAGATGTGTGATGCAAGGAGAGCGTGTGAGCCTGCTTACCATCTATAAACCAGGAAGAGGAAGAAATGATGTGATACGGGCCCAAAGAAATGGCACGTAGTTGGAACTCAATCATCTTTATACATTTTTGAAAAATGTCTACTCATTTTTGAGGACAGAGAGTGAATGGGGGAGGGGCAGAGAGAAGGAGGGAGACACAGAATTCGAAGCAGCCTCCAGGCTGCAAGTTGTCAGCACAGAGCCCCACATGGGGCTCGAACTTGTGAACCATGAGATCATGACTTGAGCTGAAGCCGGACACTTAACTGACTGAGCCACACAGGCGCTCCAGAACTCAATCATCTTTAATTAAAAAACAATTTAAAAAAAAACTAGTTAAGGAGGAGGCAAGATCAGCCAACTTTGCAGAAGGAAATGAACAAACAAATGATTAGATATATTCAGGGTGGGCGGAAGTATGCCGGATCTTTCCTCCTTCCTTTTTTCCTTCTCTCCCTTCCTCCCTCCCTTCTTTTTCTTTTCAAGTTCTATAGTGTTTTTCTCTTTGGGGAGGGGGTGTTCTATGTCTGTGCAGTGGGAAATTCAAACGGGTGGGTTTTGCCCTAGCAAAGGACTCTGGTTGCAGGTCCCCTGTCTGCGTACTGATAAAAATAAAATCACATATAAAGATCCTTTGAGCCCAAGTAAGTGAGAATTCAAACAAACTCTGGCTGTCAGGCAACACCTGACCTAAAATAAAACTACTTGAAAATCGAGCTGATAGGATCCCTGAGATCCTATAAAAGAACAGGTGGCCTTAGTGGTTTGTTCATCCGTTCATCCATTTGCCCAGTTATATACTGAGTTTACAAACGAGAAAATGATCCTTCTGGTAGGAGAGAGAGACAAGTGCAAAGGTAAAGGTTAGACATTTGCCGGTGTCACTGGAAATCTCCAGCGTGGCCAGCACTCTCTTTACTCTGCTCTGTATGTCTCTGCAGGTCAGACTGCACTAGGCACCCCGAAGCACTGGAAACCAGCAGACATGAAGTGCCAATGAGGTGGGATAGAGACAGGACACACGTGAGTAAACAGCTCACAGAGGAAGAGCAGAAGGACACTGCCATTTACTGAGCACTTACTTTGTACCATCCACTGCTGGGGGTACTTGGCCTAATGTAATCCTCCCAACGACTGCTGAGTAAATATTATTATCCCATTTTACAGGTGTATAAGCTGAGTCTTCAGTTAAGGTATTTGCTTGGTAAATATCAGAGCAGAAAGTCTTTCTGACTTTCCAGCTCAGCACTGCTTTTTGAAAATACTCCCATGGCAAGAACTATAACATGACTAGTCTAAGATAGTTTCCAGTGAATAAGAAAGCAAGAATCTGATACTGACTGGAATATTGAGAAAATCCAGCATAAGATAAAAATATTTTGGTTAGCGTTTGTCTAAGAAAGCTTTGAAAGCAAGTTGTGTATTTGGCTTTGAAGGAGTGGTCATTTCATATTCCAGGAACTTTAGTTTTTTATTTTGTTTTGTTTTCTGAGGCTACGGTTTAAAGCATATATTCCTGGTATGATGTTGTGGGAAGATTCCTGAGACAGAAGAAGGAGGGAAATAATATCATCAGTTATGATGTAGGAGTTGAAATCCAAGTTTTATAATCCCTCCTAAACATCTCTGAGCTTTTATGATTTGCTAGAATCACAGAAAGACTTAACATAGCCCACGTGGGGGAAAATAGTCTTGATTGCTAAGGCTGCAAAGAGATTTTTCAATTACCTCTTAGTTTTTTTTAATTAAAAAAATTTTTGGGAGCTCCAAATGATCTCCACAGTTTCCTTAAATGGGATTAGACATGAATTTCAAGTTTTCAAAGTTCAACTGGTTTGGAGTTTCCTGTGTCCTAAAAATGTCTTCAATTAAAAGCAAGAAAAAAATGTAGTTTTTTTCATGCTCATCAAACTAAAAAATGGCTGAAGGGATTTTATTCAAACTTTCCCCCAAAATTCACCTTTTGCCAAGACCCAGCATGGAAAATTTCAGCCCAAAAGGATCACTCTTTGGCAAGTTACCCGAGCTAATGAAAACAGAGGGGCATAAAGGAAGTCTGTGTGTAGCTCCAACTATAGTGATCACTGGAGCCCACATTGTATGAGAAGAAGGGCCTTATTCAATAGCCCCCTTTTAAGTCTTTCTTATCATCAATATGGATGAGACTTGGATTTGAAGTGGTCACCAAACAGAAAGCACTTACTTTATGAATACAATCTGGGTTGTGACATTATTTCAAGTGGCTTTGGCTCAGTTATGATTAACTTCAGAATAAACTTCTTGTAAATGGAAAGGTAAGAATTGTTCCAAGAAGTGTCGATTGATTGATTGATTCATTCATTCATTCACTCACTTTACTCATTTAATTTGTGTTTAGTAAGTACCTGCAATGTGTGCGGCACTTTAAGAGACGTTGGGAATGCTATGGTGGGGAAATAGATGTGGCTCCTGAGCTCATGGGTCTAGGGATACGGATGGAAACAAATTCTAGGGGCAACAGAATGGGTGCTGAGAGAGAAAAATCAGGTGTGGTCATGAGAATGGGGCCTGTATTGGCAGGGAGGCTAGCGGACGTCTAATACATATCCATTCACTATTTAGTAAATGTTTAGTGAGGGACCACCATGTCCCTGAGTCCTTAGTGGGAATGCAGAGCTGAATCAGGTCTTGATTTTGCCCTCCGTGTGCTCCCAGCCCAGGGCAGAGCAGGCAAGGAAAGCCAGGAGCTCGGATATCGTGTGATGGGTCCCTGAATGCAGTCGTGTGTCTACCGGAGGGTCCGGAGAAGAGCTGAATACACCAGGCTGGCAGTGGTCAAAGAAGGCTTTAGGAGCAACAATTCGACAGGCACTTGCGAGAGTAGATGTTGGGAATACAGAGATGAATGAGCACTGGGGCGGCCATCCAGGAACCTCCAGTGCAGTCTTGCCTCCTGACTCACCTGTGTGAGGGCTTGGAGCCTAAAGGTGTCTGACCCACTTCTCTAACAGCAAGCATGGAACGTGAGTCAGAGTGGGTCCGTGGTAAAGGATGAGTTCCTTTCTCTGCCGTCTCCCAAGGTATCTCTTTGGATTTAGCCTAACTCTTAAGGGCTTGGCTTTTGGAGATAGGCTGCCTGGGTTCAAATGCTAGTGCTGGTACTCCCTAAGCGGTGTTACTTTGGGCAAGTAAGTCTCTGGGCCGTAGTCTCCTTATACATGCAAGGCAGCGGGAGTAGTGATGTCTACCTCTCAGGGCGGCTGCTGCAATAAGGACTAAATGTGATCATGCTTCTTCCCACACTGAACGCAGACCAGCTCCTATCACCTGGACGTGTCACTGAGAGCTGCCCCTCACTTCCTCACAACGCATTGTTCATTCAGTCCGATAATTACCCTATTGAGCTCTTTCCACGTGAGGCGCTGTGCTGAGGATTTACAGTGACCATGCTGGACCCTGGGGTCTCCATTTAAATAGGCGGTTACATTCCTAAATCTCTCTAAATGGAAGTTCTTTGCCTCTTCCACCCAGATTAATAGCTATTTGTTATCTCTGTAATGCCAAAAAAATTAGGGGTAAGTGTTGATTCATTTTTCGTCAGCACATCTGGCTTTTAGGTGAGAAACGCGGCCAGAAATTTTGAAATATCTTGTTACTTTAAACATCAGAAGGCTGGGAGGTTTCCCATTATTAATTGGAAGTAAAAACTTCTTCGTGGTCCAGAGCAAAGGCAAAATTATGATTTCACAGGTCAGCAGAAAGCTCACCAACACTGTTTTTGCCTGGTATTAACTTTATTCGGGGAGTAGGAGGAACAGAAGGAAGGTGATTTCCAGAATGATAAATCAATGTGGCCATGTAAATGCAGGCCAGGGAGGCAACTGATGCGGTGGGGGAGATTGCTCAAGTGTGGACTTGGGCAATCACTTCATCTCTGTGAGCCTCAGTTTCCCTCTATGTAAAACTAGAATAATAGAGCCACAGTGTGGGGCAGCTGGAGGTTTACAGAAGAGCAAGAAAATGCAAACCCGTGAGTGCGGTCAGGGGTCTGGTACTGTTCACCACGGTTTGCGCTCCTGAGACCAGGAATGTGGACTCACCCAGGGGACAGGGACACTTCCTTCTTTGCTATGTTCTGGGGCCCTAGATAGATCAGAGGTGGTGGCAGGCGTTGGTTGGAAACATGTAGGCGGCTGAGCAGCAGCTACTGGGAAATCTATGTTCTCCTCTAAAATTGCCAGATCTTTGTGAGGATTTCCCCCCAATTTTCTTTGATGAACTTGTTCTTATTTCTTTCCAGTCCTGCCACACGCTTGCAAGTCTTTGCAATGCCCAGGGAGTTCCAAGGGGTAAAGGGGATGGAGCCCCGAGACCTGATTTGAGTGTGTGAGTGCATGTGTCGACTGGGGGTCTTACCGGTGGCAGCTTTTTGTTTTTGGGTTTTTTAGTGGCACTTTAGTGTGTGCCTTACCCCCTGCCCAGCATCAGGCTCCGGGTCACCGTCCCATAAATTCCTCCCCATCTCCAGGGAGGCAGGACGCACAGCGCACGCAGGCTGGGCCCAGCGCGCTGCAGCCAGGCTGCCCACGAACCAGCCCCGCCGGGACCCCTCCGTGGCTGGGCAGCAGCGGCGGGGCCTGGGTGCTGGGCCCGGGGCCCAAGGTCGCCGGAGCTGGCCCCCGCCCCCGCCCCTGTGCGCAGGAGCGCGCCGCCGCCCCGGGAACTGACCAGGCCGCGTGTGAGCGCCGGGATTCCTGCTCCGGCCTTAAATATGCCGGTTATTTTTATCTCCCTACGTCAGGCGGCGAAGGCCATCCCACCAGTGGCCGCGGCGGCTGCTACACAATGTTTCCCTTTAGTCGGGAGGGGAAATGGAGGGAGGCCAGACTTCCTGATCACATGGTGCTGAAGTCAATGAAAAAAAATTAAGGGGGACCCCTCCCTTTTTCTGCGATGCCCGATCCAGACCCCCACCCCCACCCCCGCCCGCTCCCCCCACCCAGCCCCCTTGGGCTCCGTGCGTCGTCGGGAGAAGCACAGGCCCCAGGCCGAGGGCCAGCGAGGCAGGAGAGAGAAAACATAAACACGAGATTGTTGCAGTAATTGGTGGCTCCGAAAACACTGAGGAAATGAGAGGCTTGTACGAAACATCAGCCGACAAGAAACGGGGTGATGTCAGACAGCCTTCCAGGATTAGAAACCCTTAAAAGCTCCGAGCCCGCGGCCGCTGCGGAAAAGCGCTGTGCTCTCCGGGTAGGAAGCCGGATTTTACCGGACTCGGGGCAGCCAGGCGCTTGCCATCCCCTCTTCCTCTCTGTCTCTGTGTCTCTCTGTCTCTGTCTCCCCTCCTCCCCTTCTCCTTTCTCTTTTTCTTCTTTCTCCCCTCTCTCTTTTTCTCTTTTATTTATACTTTTTTTTTACTGGAAAAAGAGATACCGCATCCAATGACCTCCATTTCTAAGACACCTGGTTCTTTTATATCTTTTCCTTACTTTGAGACGCCAAACCCAACTCAACCCCACCCACACATGCAAAGGGGCAATGACATCGATTGTCCCCCGCCACCACCAGCCAGCCAGCCATCTGAGTTTGCTCCTTCTCTTCCCGGGCTCTCTTCCCCAACCCCTTTTTTTGGGTTAGCACAGCAGGTCACAGTAACGGACCAACATGTGGGAAGGCTGGGAATAATGCAAGACACGTTTATCCAGGACAAGCTCACCAAGGAAATGGGATTAAATCCTTGCAAAAATCTGGCAGTTTTGGAGAGGAAGGTAGATTTCCCAGTAACAAGTCACCCAGGTACCCAGCAAATAACTCCTGCAGCTGCCGGCTTTTTTTTCATGGGATGAGAGGATTAAGAAGACAAATAGGGCACAGAGCATACACACACGCGACGTACACTCACACTCACACTCACGCACATTCCCTGCTCTCCCCACCCTCGCCAGGTCCCAGGCAGCTGTAGCTGACAGCCAGTGAGCAGGGTCCCCTGCCAGGTCCACCTGGAACCTTCCTGCGTCTTTAAGTTGGAGGCCAGTTCTCATCTGTTCAGTGACACAAAAGGTGCCTCTGCCTGTCGGGGGCTTCCTCTGCTGGTGTTTGCCAGGATTAATGAGGTGATGTTTGGAAAGGGTCTGAGACCCTGCAACCAAAGGCACCCACGACACCTTTTCAGAGAATGATTTATGTCCGGCTTTACCCAAATAGGAACCAAAAGAGGGTTTTCTATTTTCTCATCTTTAGAGCAGATGAATTCAACACCTGGGTCCTTGCTTTGGGGGCATTTCAGAAGCTTTAGAATCTGCCTCATTCATTGCTCTGTTACTCTCTACCACCGGGGCAGATTTTTTCCCGCTTTCTCTTTCTGAGATGCAGAAAAAAGTCACATCAAGGTCAAGTCTGTCTACCTTTGGAGGAATTGGACTGGTTCCAAAGTCTTGGGTTCCCCTCACCGCTGCCCATGGTGAGAACAACGTTGCTCAAGCCCAAACCCACACAGTCATAAATCTTGTGAGTTAGCCCCTCTAATGCTAGATGCTTCTAAGCCGTAGTAATTTGACCCAAGTGTACTTTTTGGTCTGATCCAACATCCCTGTGACTATACCACCCACCGAGAGGTGGATCACAGCCCTGTTTCTCAGAGGCACATTTTCTGCCTTTGATGTCCCCCTTATGTTCTGCACATCCCAATGGGAAGCCTCCTCTCTCCTCCCCACTCTTCTGTTGTCCCTGTGTTAGATAACGGCCCTTCGTTTCTCAACTCAGGAAACTTGGGGTCTTCCTTATCTATTCTTGCTTCCTCCTCATACATTTCAAGGTCAACAGGTCCTTCTGTTTATCCCAAGAAAATCAGACGCTCCTCTGCATCTCCTGGAGTGAAAAACAGCAAAGGCCCTGAGGCAGATGGCTTCTGCTGGGTGCATGGGCCTGGGCATCGCAGTTTGCAGTTTGAGCTTAAGTCCCAGAGTTGCTACTCAGTAGCTTCACAGCCTCAGGCTGGTTACTTTGCCTCTGTGAGCCTCAGTTTTCTCACCTATAAAGTAGGGATGTTGACAGAGCCCTCTCACAGGCTTATCGTGAAGATTGAATCAGACAGGGCAGCATGTAAAGGACTAAGCCCAGTGCCTGTCACAAAGTAGGTGCTCTGCAAACAGGAGCTGTTCATTACTACACGCGGCGATAGCGCCCCTCGGGCTCTGCCTTGCTGCAGAATCATCACCAGGCTTGGTAACACACAGATTCCTGGGAGCCACCCCTAGCTTGTCGCTAAGGGTGGGGCCTGAGGTTCGCATTCCTAACAGGCTCCTGGGACTGTTGTGGCTGCTGCTGGCCTAGGGGCCACACTAAACTGCAGTGTGGAAAAGTTAGTTCTGCTTCTGTCTCTGGCTCCCTTTGTCCACACTCCTTGGCAGGGCCCATGCGGCCCTTTTTTCTCCTGGTGCAACTCTCCTCTCTAGCCTTCTCACACCAGACTTCTCCCCGTTTGCTCCATTGATGCCCCCCAGCCCT
This sequence comes from Suricata suricatta, assembly GCF_006229205.1. Classification (NCBI taxonomy): domain Eukaryota; kingdom Metazoa; phylum Chordata; class Mammalia; order Carnivora; family Herpestidae; genus Suricata; species Suricata suricatta. The sequence goes on along the minus strand of NC_043712.1, from coordinate 24,446,327 downwards.
CCAGGTGCCTGTGTGGTTAGAGGTGCCTCTCGGCTGCAGTGTCCCTTCCCTGTCTTCCCTGCCTGTGAGCTTCTTCCGCTGGAGGCCCTATGCAAGCCTTGCTCTTCCCTGAGGCCTTTCCTGCTCTGCCTCTCAGAGCCGGCTGCCTCCCTTCTCCGGGCTCAGACTTCACTGTGCTGTTCACGGGGCTCCTGGCAGTGATCTGTGGATGCGCGTGCTTCCCCCATTGGTCAGGAGGCTCCTCCGGCAGGGCCCAGATCCTGTTTGTCTTTGTGTCCCAGTGACGTGCGTGGCCCCCAACTTATGGAGTGGGATCCACATCTGTGGAATGAGTAAGAGAATGAATGAAGCAATGGCCCGTCCTCTGGGAAAACCACAGCCTTTCTGATAGGATTGTGGGGTGCTCTGGGACCTCAGACATGCCCCCCAGTCCCCAACCTCTAGGGATCCTTCCCTGACCCTAATGAGAAGAGAGAATGCAGTTATTCATTTAACCCTATGTTCCCTGTCGCTTTACATCACTGAGTCATTCTACCATTATGCTCCCTGCTCACCAGAGGGTGATGGAGGCTGCGGGAGAGGAGGCAGCAGGCAGAGGTTTTGAAGCCAGGAGTGGGAGGGCTAGGCTCAGGTCAGCTCAGAGGCGAAGAGCCCCCGGCCCCACCAAACACATAGGTGTGCACGCGCGTGCACGCACACACACACACACGCACACACACACACACACACACACACACACACACACGCTGAGATCTAGAGCTTATCTTTTTATAGAGGCTAATGCCAGCAGCCAGTTCTAGAAGGGCCTTGCCAGAGTGTTCGCTTATGGCAGTTGGGGTTGGTTTGGTTAATTGTCCAAGGTTCAGCTCTTGGCTCAGAGTTAGAACATCTTCTGGCCTCAGCGGCAGTCCAAGAAGCCTGGAACCTAGATAAGCCCTGGAGACCGAGGAAGGTGATCAAAGGGACCAGCACAAACCTGTAGAAAGATTTGGTGGAACTGTATGTGAGCTGCAGTTCTTGTGGAATAAACCCAGGGCTAAGAGACTCTGGTAATAACGATAGTGTTTGGGTATTTGCATGTACCTGATACTGTGTCACAGACTCTGCGAACATAATACTCTATTTAACCCTCATGGTAATGCAGTAGGACAGGATTGCTGGTATAGAGAGAACTGGGGCTCAGGGAGGTTAGATGACTTGCCCAAGGTCACACAGCTCAGCAGGAAAAGCTAAGTAGGAAATACACATCCTTGCTGCCATCTTGCTGACATGGCAGGAATGAGACCCAGTCTGAGGAAGCAGCAGGAATGAGGAGTCTTGCACCCCACAGACCCAGCTGTATTCCATCTCCATGCATCATTTCAGAAAAGCCTGATGGTGCAGAGATGCTAGTGCCCAGGGTTCCTAGAATAGCTGACATGGAAAGGCGGGGCCTGCTTTGCCCACAGGTGGCTGGGTTGAGGCACAGAGAGGGCTTGGTATGGGTCTAACGTCACACAGCTTGTGAGTGAGCATCCGAGCTGGGCCTCCAATCCAGGCTGAGCCTTCTCCTTCCCTTCCACCTACAGAAGTTCATTGCGGCTCCTACACTAGACCAGGCACTTATGGTTTTGAGATCATTTCCTACTTGACCTTTTTGGCCACAACAAAACTCTGAAACAAGAACTTCCACTCTGAGTTCATTCAGACATCGATGGAGGGGTGAAGCGGGCAGTGCCCTGACAGGAGCCCACTGATTGCTGTGTTGCCTGTACTTAATGTCTGGCTAACACCAAAGACAGAAGTGGATTTTGACCTTTGGCAGGAATGACATTTCTTGGGTAGCCCTCTGCCTCCTTGTCACCTCCAGATGACCCATAGCTGAGCATCACATCAGGGTGACCGTCTGCTCACACTTTAGAACTTCAGGAAACTGAGGGGCACCTAGGTGGCTCAGTTGGTTAAGCAGCTGACTATGGCTCAGGTCATGATCTTGTGGTTCATGGTTCAAGCCCCACAATGGGCTCTGTGCTGACAGCTCACAGCCTGGAGCCTGCTTTGGATTCTTTGTCTTCCTCTCTCTCTGCCCTTTCCCTGCTTGCACTCTGTCTCTCTCTAAAATAAATAAACATTAAAAAAAAAAGAACTTAGGGAAATCAAATAGCCGCACTTGATAGCCAGTTACTAGCTGAGTGGGTCTAGCAAGTGATGTAACCTCTCTGAGCCTCCATGTACCCATCTGTAAAAGGGGGATAAATGAAGAAGCGGCCATGATTACTTCACCAGGCTTTTGATATGAGTCAGATGGGTCTGTATATGAAGGAACGCTTTGTGAGCCACGATTATAAACGGGTTGTTAATGTGACCATTATTTGCCTTGGTCCAGCTGGACGCAGCCAGATCAGGCCAGATTCTTAGGACAGGGAGTGGGGCAGGTGGTGATAGAGGCAGAGGAGAAGGAACGCACATGTACACACTTGTTGGGCACACCGTGTCCGGCACACCGTCAGGCACATTCTATTCACGCTCTTATTTGAACCGTACCATGACCTTATCATGTAGGTGTTTGTAGTGCATTCCATGGTGCCTCCCCCCCACCAAAGATATGCCTGTGTCTCAACCTGGGATCCTGTGAATGTGACCTTACTAGGAAGAAAAGTCTTTGCAGATGCCATTAGGTTGAGGATATTGAGGTGAGAGCATCTAGATCATCAGGTGGGTCCTAAATCCAAACATAAAGATGTCTTCATAAGAGACCCAAGGGGTGAGGGAGAAGAAGAAGGCTGTGTGAAGCCAAGGGGCGCCGGGAGTCACCAGAAGCTGGAAGAGGAGGCAAGGAAGGATGCCCTCCTGGAGCCTTTAGTGGGAGTGCACCCTGCTAACGGGATTTGGGGCTCTGGGCCTCCAGCACCGTGAGAGAACATACTTCCGTGTTACAAGCCACCGCGCGGGTTCATTTGTTAGAGCCGTCCCGGAAAATGAACAGCATTCTCTTTGCCCCACTTTACAAATGAGGACATTGGATCCGAGAGGTTAAAGGCCTTCTTCAAAGTTCAAGTGTGGGCTCATCGGACTCCAAAGCCGGTGCTCAGACCCCTTGAGGGAGAAGGGGAGCGTTCAGGGTCACAGCAGCAAGCCTCTAGGATGAGCAAACCCAGCTTCCAGGCTGAGGAGAGATGGGAAGTGGTTCCCTCAGTTCCGAGGCAGATCTTTCCAGCCAGAAGATTTCCCTGAGAAACGACTCTGCCACAAAGCCCACGCAGGCAGGAAAGGGAGGGATTTGAGGGGAGTTTGGGTGGTTGGATTTTCAGAGATGGTTCTGATGCCCATGGGTTTGGGAAGCACTGGAAACTCATCCACAGGGGGGCTTCCCTGCCGGTCTGAGCTTGGAAAAACACAGATTTCTTTTTCTCCCCTTTTTCTTTCTTTTTAAACACAAGCCCGGTTGGGAGGGGCCTCCGCATAAGGAAGGAAATCAATAGGAAATGCCTTTAGAAAATGAGATTTTTCAGAAAGCATGTCATGCCATCATTCTGGTGCGAAGCCTGGGCCCTGCAATTTGAAACAGGAGATCGGAGAAATCGAAGGTAGCCAACGAGAGGGCAGCGTGGAGGCCTCCTCGGTTCGGAAGCAGCTGTGGAGACAGGGCTGGGCTGGCAGCTGTGGGTGTGGAGCTGAGTCACATGGAGGCCCAGCGGAGCGAGCAGCGCAGAAGAGCGGCCCTGGGCAGCACTCAGGACTCCTAAAGGGCTTCCTGAGGAAGGGGAGCAGGCGGTTCTGAGGGGGCCCCAGGTGAGGCACTAAAACCAGTGGGCCGGATAGATCATAGGAGGTGATAGAATCAAAGAACCCCTCCAGAGCCAGGGGTCCAAATGCCAATTCCACCTGTTACTGACTTGGTCAGGTTATTTAAGCTTTGTGGGCCTCTGTTTCTTTATCTTCTTCATCTGTGAAATGGGATCGATAGTCATCCCTTCCCTGTAGAGTTAGCAAGAGGATTACATTTTATTAAGTAAGTTCTTGGAACAATACTCAGCATAGAGTAAGCGCCCCTTACTACTTGTATTTCTTCTTGGAGAGGCCAGGGGAGGCTTTGTAGAGGACACTGAGCTGGGATTTAAAAGAAGGGGGTAGGCATTTGACACCTGGAGGCAGGTGGGCAAGGTACGCCAGGTGGAGGGACAGTGAGTACGGAGACAAGAAGAGAACCCAGCGACGTGTGTTTGTTGCATTTGCTGCAGATTCCGCAGATTCCATAGGGAAAGAGCAATGGGAGATGGGGCTAGAGGGATTGGCAGGGCCTGGAGAGCTCCGGTGGCTGAATCAGGAGGTTGGCCATCGTCCTGTAACTCTGTGGTTCTCAAACTTGAGCCTGCATCAAAATCATTTGGGGGCTCTTTAGGACACACATGGCTGGGCCACACCCGCAGAGATTCTGATCCAGTAGGTCTAGGGTTACCTGAGAATTTGCATTTCTAGTGAATTCCCAGATGCTGCTGGTCCACGGACCACCCTTTGAGAAACACTGCTATAGATGGTGGGCTGGGGTGGGCAGACGATTAGAGAATTGAGCACAGTTTCAAGATGTGGTTTAAGGGCAAGTTTCAGGGGAAAATGTACAAAGTCTCTTTGTCTTTGAGGCCACACCAGTAGCTACCTGAGACCGGAGTTGGAGACTGTTGGATGCAGAGTATCAGGAAAGGGTGTCTGTTCTCGAAGGGCAGCAGCAGCCTGAAGGCTGGAGGGCCTGGGGAAGGAGAGTGCAGGAAGCTCGCTTGCTGGCTAGCTGCGCGGGCAGTGTAGCCGGCTGGCTGCCCCTCTGGGCAGCTCCGCACTTGGGCTTCCTCTACTAAAGGCGGCCCAGGAGTGGGTGACCTACTTCCTGGGGACCCCAGGGATATAGAGAGTAAAACCCAGAGAGCAAAGGAATAGCCTCCCAACTGCACTGCCTCCAAACCCAAGGCCGCTGCCCACCTGGGGCTGTGTCAGTAACTGCTGGGGCCCCACGTGGTTTCCTGGGGTCGCCGAGGAAGGGAGGACAATTATGGAGGCCGCATCCCACCCCTCTCTGTCAGTGCTGGGGGAAAAACAATATTTAGTTAGTTAAACACCCGGCTACAGTTTCGTTTGAAAAGCTGGCTTTGATTAAGGGACTGCAGGGATTGATTTATGAGGACAGATGAAAAAAAGAACAAGCATAAATATGTAGAACTCACCCAAACGATGACTAAGGGGACACAAAATATACAGAGTCCTTACAAGTAGAGACGGTAATGACTTATGAAACTCTTTGGTCCCATCTTGGACTCATGCAGTCACTGTTCCTGATGATATTCTTTCAAGCTCTTTGTCTAGACTGCTTTAAAATCAGGGAGTGCAGGGGCACTTGGTTGGCTCAGTCAGTTAAGTGTCCAGCTTTGGCTCGGGTCATGATCTCACGGTCCATGGGTTCGAGCCCCGCATTGGGGTCTGTGCTGACAGCTCAGAGCCTGGAGCCTGCCTCAGATTCTGCATCTCCCTTTCTCTGTCTCTGCCCCTCCTCCAGTCACACTTAGTCTCTCTCTCTCTCTCTCTCTCGATCTGTGTCACTCAGAAGTAAATAAACATTATAAAAAAAAAGAAATCAGGGGGTACATCAATCAGGCATTGAGGTGCACCTTTACCTGGGTGATTCTCACTTCTGAAAACAAATTTTCCCTACTATGTATGTACACAGTATACATTTCATATTTACATATATGTATATACATATGAATAAAAATTATTTGGTATATTAAATATAATTTTCTTTGGTTTCTGGTGACAGTCCTAAGAAGGGATGCTCATTGGAGCTTTGCTTGAATGTGAAACACTGGAAACAGTCTGCATGTCCGTGGATGAGGGCATGCTTAGATAATCCCCCACTCCCCCAGACCATGGAAGCTGGGTGGCTCTGCCACGTGGGGCCGTGTCAAACAGTAAGATTCAGATAAGTATGCACGGTTGATCCCTTTAATACAAAACCACACATACACGTGCCCGCTCTGTGACCATATTATGGATGTAAACCCAAAGACAAAGGCTTGGAAGGATGTACATCAAAATGGGCCTCCGGGGAGAGTGATAGGACGGGGGAGATATCCAGGGAGGTTCCTGGTTCGTCTGTCATGATCGAATTGTTTGCACTGAGCATGTATTGATGTAGTACTTGTGTAATAAAAACATCATTAGAAACACAACCAAATCCCTGCTCAGAACTCCTCTGAGGAGCGTGTGCAGAACTATAGTCCTCACCCTCCTGTCTTTCCTCCTGCAGGGTCCCCCGGCTCTTCAGTCCCTTGGTATCCACCTCTTGCCTTCTTGGGGCCATGGTGATGCTCACGGGCTATACACCTGTGACCCCCCTGAGACCACTCTCCAAGGCCTGACCCTAACCTCAGCGTTACACTCGTGGCTGATGATGCCTCATCTGTCCCGGCCCCGAGCAGAGCTGCCACCAGAGCCCAGTGTCTGGGAGATTCCCTGTGTTACGGTACTTCATTTCTCCTTGCTTCCGTCCTCTCTTCCACTGGAATACGGGGTGAGACCATGTGGGCCACAATGCCATTCCAGGCAGCCTTCCGAAGGGCCCTGCCAGGTCTCTGCGCAGTACTGGCCCACCTGGTTCTCTCTTCACTCAAGATACACTCCTCCTCTCCCTGGCCCACTGCCTAGAATGTTCTGGGCAGTTGTTGCTCCTGCACAGATTCCAGAATCCCATTCCTGGGAGGTCTGGCCTGCTGGTGCCCACAAGTCCATGGTGGGCACCCAAGAGAGAGCTCCTGTGGGACACTCACGGGATCATGTTTTTCCACTGCCCTAAGCATCGTAGCCAAGGAACACGCTAGCTAAAAGCGCCGTGGTTTTCTCGATTGTTAATTGAGAAGATTGGTTTCAATGGTTTCCGAGCCTGCTCGCAGCATTGACGTCCAGCATTTTATTGAGCCTGTTGAGGCTCACCTCTCCTGTGTGGCCCTCGGACCCTCTTATTCCATTTCCACAACTCTGTGGAGTAGAGCAGCTCATATTTCCTCCATTTTACGGCCTAGGAACACAGGGCTCCAAGATGGCAATGATGGCCGAGGTCATTCAGCTGCCTTTGGGTCCTGGGCAGGTGTTTGCATGTGTAACATGTGCAGAGAGATTCACCGAGAGTAAGAGCTTCTCTGATAGATAAGAGGGAAAGAGGCTTCCCAGCAGAAGACAGAGGACAGAACAGTTTACGGGGTTGAATGGAGATGTGTCTTGATTAACTCAATGAGGCTGAACAGGAATGAGAGACGAAAGAAAGGGAGGAGGCTACCTTTCCATATCCTTATAAGGAAGTCTGCCTCAAGTACTTCCGCTTCTAGCAAGCTCTCTGGGCAATGATATATGGGTAGATGTTTAACAGTAGTCCCTCAAAAACAGATTAACAAACAAACCCTCCATAGCAACCACCTTCATTTACAGGGATTACCAATTACTCCTACCATTGCCCATTGATTTCAAGTTAACGATGTGGTCATTGAATGCTTCATTAGGAAGGGAAGGCTCTGGGAAACTGGTAAGAGCTACCTCGGGCACACCATTGTTTTCTGGACCTTTCTCTCTGCTCTTGGACATCTGGTTGCCACTTTGACTTAGCAGTGATCACATTGCTGAAATCGCCTGTGAATAAATCTCTTATATTGGACCGTGTCAGGGTTTTGAGGGCAATGTCCATGTTTGATTAATGATTTGCTGATGATTAAGTGAATTAAATCTACTATTAATGTGTGTAAACACACATGAAGTACTTGGAAGAGCGTTGGCATGTGGGCGTGCTGTGTAAGTGGAGGCTGTGCCTGCGAGCTGTCATCTCCCTTCCAACCCACGGGGAGGGGGCCTTGTCAATGCTCAAGGACGCGCCTGCTGAAGGGACGATGAACGCCTACCCCAAAAGGGCACACGGCGCTCCATTCTTTAATTCAGCCTGCTAACTAGATCACCCCTTAACCCAACCAAACTTATTTAAAATCCTTTGTGACCTTTTGGTTTCATGTGGGAAAACCCTCCTACTCAAACCCTTTGGACAACAAAAGTCCTCCAGATCTATTCTCATGACGGTTGGCATGACTGAGGCCATTGAGGCAGCCTGGTGACTTGGATTTGGATTTCAGTGGGGGCTCCACTATTTTTTTTAGCTGAGTTTCTAATGATGGATTGCACTTCACTACGCCAAATTCTGTCATCTGAAAAAAGATCACGACACCAATTGTTTTAGGGTTAATGGGACCGCTGAATGAGTTTGTGAGGCTGGGCTGCTATTCTGTTTGCTCCCCCCAGATTTGTGCTCCACCATCCTCTGTCCTGCTTCATTGGTGCCCAGGAGGCTGACTGAGACAGTGCTCTTGGCCCGCCACTTTCCCCTGGAGTTCAGCCAGTGGGAGGGAGTGGCAGAAGATTGAAGGGCATGTGAAGGTTCCCTTCAGTACTGCCCCCGCTTTTGCTCGCTTCTTGGCCAATAGCATATCCCTCTGTCCCCACCACAGCTCCAGCTCTTATTGGTGGTGGCCAATGCCCTTGGATTCTTGCTTTTAACAAAGGCTGGGCAGGAAGAGTGGGTGGGGGGCAGAATGAGGTCCTTAACGTTGTTACTTTCTGGGTGTCTCAAAACCCAGTATCATTCCTCCTAATCCTACCCAGACCTCAACAAATAATCCTTTCTTTTTAAAATGTTTTAAGTTTATTTATTTTTGAGAAAGAGAGAGAGAGGGAGAGAGAGGGAGTGTGAGTGAGCAAGCACGGGCAGGGAGGGGCAGAGAGAGATGGAGACATAGAATCTGAGGCAGGCTCCAGGCTCTGAGCTGTCAGCACAGAGCCTGATGCGGGGCTCAAACTCATGAACTGTGAGATCATGACCTGAGCTGAAGTCAGATGCATAACCACGGAGCCACCCAGATGCCCCCAAACAGACATTTTAATAAAACTTATTTTAAGTGTCCCAGGTGAGTATGTCATGTTTTCCTGTGCCAATAGTCAGACAACATCAAGTCTAGTACCTGAGCCCATATGAGAGGCTTAATAATAATATTAGAAGCCACCCTTTATTAAGGGCTTAGCTTGGGCACGGCAGTATGCCAAATATGATTTTTTTTTCACATGGATTATGTCAGTTAAGCCTCACAATGACTGCATGTAGAAGGTACTAATTATTATACCCATTTTGCAGTTGAGAAAAGTAGAACTTAAAGTTGCTAGCAATGTGCCAAGTCACCCAGCTAATAAGAGGGGGAGGCAGGATTCAAATTAATTAATGTTAATTGCCCTATTATTTGGTGAGCAGTGACCAAGTGTTAGACTCAGACCTTCACTGCGGAGTTGAGTACCAGGTGTCTGGCCAACACTTGCTGGTGACGAAGGCCCTCAGTTCAGGGCCCTGGAGTCTTTTTGTCATCTTTCCTGGGAGCTCTGCTTCTGGAGTTAGGGCCACTCTTACTTCCACAGACATCTTTTTGCCTCTTGTTCAGAGAATGTCCCTGGCTCGCCTTCTGTTCCCAAACAAGTCCTAGTGGACGGAGTTTCCTTCGTTACCTCTTCCCCATATTTCCACGGGCTCTGAGCTGCTGGCACGGCCCATTGTGGCCCCTCCACCCTCCTGGTCACCCACACCCACTGGTGTTTACAACATGTCTCCAGCATCTGTGAAGTTCATTAGCACCAGAGCTACACCCTCTTCCTGCTCATTGGTGCAGACTGTGCAGGAGACCAGGCTGAACACGGCTCCCCAGAGTGCCTGCCAGACACTTCTGCCCTTCTCCAAGCATCCCTCCCCTCCGCCACGCTCCAGTCCAGGTGTTTCTGTGGGAGAAACAGTCCCGATGGCTTACCAAAGCCTCATTCTGTTCTAGTTTATGGCTATGGTAAGCGCTATTTGGGCAGTGGCTTAGAAGGAATATTAGTTCTGGAGTTGGGAAAACCTGCCTTTTAGTAGCTCTGTGATCTTGGTCCAACTGCCTAACGTCTCTGAGCCTGATTTGTAAAACTGAAAATAAATGTTGCCGACGATGGGGTTGCTAAATGGAAAGCGTTGGCACATGTTAGGTGCCAAATTCCCTCTTTCTCTTTCTCCCTAAGGACCACCATGGGGAGGTACCAAAGGCCAAATAGTGTAGAGTGTATGTGTCATTTATTTGTTTATTTTTGGAGTGCTCTCTACTAGATGTTGTTATGTTACCAGAGATTATAAGCATAATTATCCTTGTTTTATAGATGAACATCCTAATGTTCAGAGAGTTTAAAGTAATTTTCTCACGGTCACCCAAATAACAGATTGGATTTGCAATAAACTGAATCTTTATTTTCAATTTTCTCTCGTCATTTTGTAAGAATGAAAATAAACAACCAAGTGCTATAAGCCAAAATGAAATCACTTTTATTTCTTGTAAAAAAGATAGCTGCTTTTGCTGTTTGCACTTATTCTTTTCTATCCAGAGATCCTCTGGCCAAGGCGGTTGTCATTTGTGAGTGCATAACCTCATTACCCACTTCTCTCTGCTCCTTGGACAAATCGAACTTTCTAAACCCTATTTGAGATCCCGCCTATCACGGACGGGATATGCCAAAGCTGCACCGGCAGTGGGCTGCTCTGGAGATAAGGAAATAAGTCAGGACTTGGGGCCGAAGATGAGGGTGACCTGGATGACAAAAAGAGCCTGAAAGCCATTAACATTATCGTGCATTTTCTCCTTATGAAGCTCAGAAGTTGAAAAATGTTTAAAAATATTTTTTTTCCTTTGTCATCTTTTTATTGAGAATAAGAAACAATGGAAACTTTGGGCCGTGAGCTTGCACTCACCGCCACACTGTGAGCTCCCTGCCACACACTGGGTCTTACTGGTCTCTGAACTTTTTGTGGCCCGTTCCCATAATGCTTTGCGCACAACTGTGGGCAAACATGAATGAGCAAACATTTATTGAGCACTCTGTTTGTTCTCTATATTATGCTGGGTGTTTTCACATGAGAAAAATGAAAATTACTTGTCCCAGGCCACGTCAATGGTGGTGGAGGCTGGCTGGGAACCCAGTTGGCCCTTCTGACTCCCTGTTTAGTGCTCCTTCCTGTACATCTCAGCTGTCGCTTAGTATTACCATCATCATGGAGCAAGATTTAAAAGTCTTTTCTTTTAAAGGTTGCCAGCAGTGTTGTATATGCTGTTGGGGGAAGTTGGGTGAATGAAGAAGGCATGATTCCTCTTTACAGAAAGGATTATAATGAGCCTCAGCTGTCTGGGTGGTTCACTCGTCATGTGACAGTAAGAGGATCAAAGAAGCCAATGTGTCACCATGGGAACTGTCCCAGTTTTATAATCTTCAGTTTTCAAAGGACAGAATATGAACACATGGAAAGCAGGGAAAATTCAGTGAATGGGAAAGGATGCAGGCTAATGATTTAAATATAAGTTTTGAAGCAGGAGATCAGAATGGAGAAATAGTTTGAGCAGATTATTATAAATCCTGCTCAATTCACTTTTCTGGGATGAGTAACAATTCACTGCAGGTGAGAAGGATTATAGTCCCGACTTTGGAAAAGATGCCTGAAATTATGTTTCTTGATCCAAAGATATAGCAATGGCCTGGCTCAAGGTGAAGTAGAGGAGATCTCCGAGGCTAGCCACTACCGGGGTGGGAGATGCCTGCAAGAGCTTTTGGAAGGTGATAGGACCAGAGATAAGATTATTGAGGGACTCTGTCGGTTTGGAAAAAATGGTCACAGCTTCCTCCCCACTCTGTATGCATATGCCTTTGCATGTGACTGCAGTTTCTCCAATCAGGAGGTGGGACCTCCAACCCTAGAATGTGGACTTGACCATGTGACTTATTTGGTTAGTAAGATACTAGCCTACGAGGTATAGTCAGAGGCTTGAAACATTGTTCACATTAGGGACAGCCCTCTGTGGCTGCTCTTGGTCGCACCGCAAGCACCGGCATATGAATAAGCCTAGGCAGCATGGTGGATGACGAGAGACACATGGCTCGGTTACTTCCGTCACCCTAGCTGACAGCCAGCCAGACATGTGTGAGGCTGTTGATGGGCAGCTGATCTCAGACATGTGAGTGGGCCTAGTTGATCCCAGATGGAGCAGAGCTGGGCTATCCAAACTTTTGACTCTTAGAATCCTAAATGAGTAAATGGTTATTGTTTTTAGTTGCTAAGGTTTGGGATGATTTGTTATGCAGCAAAAATGAATTGATACAAGGTCTATGAGACAGATTGCAAACACCAAGCTGGGAAAGGAAAATGCACTGTTGATGGAGGTCTAGACCTTGAGAGCTTGTTTGGAGGTTCTAGCAGGGGAGCGCAGCTACTCGTATACCCTTGACCGAAGAACGGTCTTCCTCTATCGGGGATGGTCGTCCTCGGGAGGGACGCACATGGAGCGGTGAGGGAGGAAGCGGACACCCGCCTAGCCAGCCAGATCAGCCGAATCAACCCTGGCGATCAATGGGGTGACAGATGTCGCAGCCAGATCGCCCTCACATCCTGATGGAGGTCTAGAACAGAAGTTGGGAAGTTACTGCCCATGAGCCAAATCCAGCCTACAACCTGTTTTTGTAAATAAAGTTTTAATGGAATATAGCCAAACTCATTTGTTTACATAGGGTTTATAACTGCTTTTGTTCTACAAAAGAGTTAAGTAGTTATTTCTTTAAAAATTTTTTATTGTTATTTATTGTTTTATTTTTTAAGTGTTTATTTATTTCTGAAGAGAGAGAGAAAGAGACAGAGCACAAGCAGGGGAGGGGCAGAGAGGGAGACACAGAATCAGAAGCAGACTCTAGGCTCTGAGCTGTCAGCACAGAGCCTGACGTGGGGCTTGAACCCATGAACCGCGAGATCATGACCTGAGCTGAAGTGGGACACTTAACCGACTGAGCCACCCAGGCACCCCAGAGAGTTACATAGTTATAATGAAGAAGTCCAGCCTACAAAACCTAAGGTATTTACTATCTGACTTTTTACAGAAAAAAATTAATGTAGGATATAACAGTAATTGGTTTTAAGTATAAAGCATCATTTGCATACCAGCAGAGAAGCACATATTTTAAGAATCTCCAGATAAATATTATTGATACCCTAGTTATTAAAGAATGGCAAGTGATCAGTATAGAAAATGTAGGCACTGTGGAAAAGCATAATAAGAGAATGAAGGTTTCCTGTACTTTCAAAGTTTCCTGAGACTTTGAAACCTGTCCTTTCAAACATTTCTCTTTTCCTATGTATCTTTTTCTTAAAGAGAATTTGAACTAATCATACTTTTTCCCACTTACTATGTTGTTAATATCCATGAGAAGAATTATGGTGCTATCCCATCATTTTCATTGTCTGTATTGTATCTATTTGTATAGACTCTCATATATTGATTACCTGATCCACTGTTTTAATAGTTTGCTTCCAGTTTATAATCATCTCAAACACTGCTGTGATTAATGATGGACATACACACACACATACACACACGCACGTATATAAGACACTTCTAGGAAGTTAACCTTAAAGTCAAATTATGAAGACAATGAATATTGTCTTAGTTATATAATATTCAGGAGTGTAATTTTAGTACCAAAGTTTATCTACATTTAATGTTTATTTAAACATCCTCTGGCTGCCTTCCTGAAACTCGGTGTCAGCCTACGTTCCTACCAAGAATGGACTGGAGAAAATATATGCTTTTGACTTGCAGAGTAAGTCATCTGCCAGAGTATAGAGACAGCAGCTTGAGAAACCGTCTAAATTTGTTCTCCAATGAAGGAGGCAAGATGGCAGAGAAATAGGGAGCTCCGTACTTCCCGCTCACCTCTCTCAAACAAAGAAGGGCTGAAGCCAAAGGACACTGAACTGCAAGAGTCTGGGAGGAAAAGAGACAGAGTCCACTAAGAAGATGGCCTGGTAGGGCTACCTCAAGAAACAGGCCAAAGTACACATGGTGGAGAGTCCCAAATATCACTACGAGTAGGGAAATAAATTTGTCCTCTAAGAAGGAACTGGGTAACCTAGGGAGAAAATGACCATGTCATTTCAGATTTCTCCGTTGCCTAGGGGGACATCAAGGGTACTGGTTGGGTGACTCAGGCTCTGTAAAGTGCTTCACAGGCTGAAAAGATGAGGCCAGTTTGGGCTGATGAAATGTCAGTGGAGATAAATACTGTGTATCTCACCTGGACCCAGTAACCTAGCATCCCTATGTGGTGGGAACCCAGTGCCTTACCAACCAGCCTGTGTAAAAACGACCAGAAAGCTCCATGTAGAGCAGCACTGGTGCCATCAGTGCTAATCTGGAAGCGAGCGTCCTTATGCCCTGGGCTGGAGAGACCATATTCACATCACAGTGTGTTCCATTCTTGCTGCTGCACTTTAAGGGGGAGGTCTAGGTAACCTGGAGGTAGGGGTTCTGAAGCAAGAGGGAGGGACTCCAGTTCATATCATCAGATGAAACATTGAAGAAGTTGGGAAGGCTTACCTGAAAAAAAAGTTAAGAGGAACATTAAACGTGTTTTTAGTATTTGTACTTCCACAATAAAAATACCTTTCTTTATTATTTAAAAAGAACAGAATTATAGACACTGAATACAAAATGGTGAATACAGCCAGAAAGGATAAAGAAGAGAAGGAAATCAGCCTGAAATGTATTATCCAAGAGGAATGCCATTAATGTCTTGATGAACATGCTTCCAGAAGACACTTTGTAAATGTACACACATACAATATGCATATAGTTTACATAAATGGTATCAGAGTAATCTTTTTATCACTCAATACTATGTAATGGGCATATTTCTGTCAACTACATCATCAGATTTAATGGCTGTTTAGTGTTTCATTGTATGGTTTTAGCATATTTTGTGTGGTCTTACAACAATTTTTTACTGGTAGAAATTTAATTTATTAAATAATTTTGCTGTTGTAAGCACTCATTTTCTTAAAGTTTATTTACTTATTTTGAGAGAAAGAGAGAGAGAGAGAGAGTGGAGGAGAAGCAGAGAGCGAGAGCAGGGGAGACAGAATCCTAAGCAGGCTCCTCACTGTCAGTGCAGAGCCCAATGGGAGGCTCGAATTCACAAACTGTGAGATCATGACCCAAGTTGAAACCAAGAGTCAGATGCTCAACCGGCTAAGCCACCCAGGCACCCCTATAAGCACTCATTTTAATCAATATCCTTGAATCACATGATTGTCCATTTGGCTAATTATCTTCATAGGATAAATTCCTAGAAGTAAAATTTCTGTGTTAGAATGTTTGTATAGTTAAAAATTTTGATATTATTAAATTGTCCTCCAGAGAGATGGAACCAATTTGTGTTCTATGATTATCTTGCGTTTACTTACATTTCCTAGAATACTTTGGTGCACTGGAATATTTGTTCAGATGTTTATTACCATTGCCCTTCTTAATTTATTAATTGCTGGTTAATATCTTTTGCTCATCTTTCCTCTGAATACAAATACATTTATAAGATGCCTTTGTATGTGTAATGTAACACCTTAACTCGTATACATGTTACACACATATTTTCTACCCCAGTTAAACCAATTAAACTTCTTTATGGTGGTTTGCTTGTTTTTGTTGGTTATTTTGCTAACTGGTTTTTAAAATTTTTCTGTAGCCAATTCGAGTCATGCCTTCTGTCTTCATATTTTTAATGGTTGTCATATGGAAGAGGATTAAACATTTAGTCTATGTATGAAGAAGGCAGAACCAGCCCAATGTGAGAAAAGTTGCAGCGTGGCATACTTCAGCTAATCATAATAAACAACTTTCTTCCGATTAGTGCTGTCAAATGTGGAAAGTGCTGCTCCAAGGTAGTGAGATCGCTCATAATTAGGGACTTTGGAGATGGAGTGCATGACCACCTGATGGTGATGCTGCACAGGGTGACGCTACATTGCTGCCGGCATCCTTAATTATTACGAGGCAGATTTTTAATGGGGTAACAATAATTTAATTCTACTCACTTTTTCCCCAGAGAATGTTTCTCAGAACTATGACATCATCTAAAATGTTGGCTTTCCAAGAACAACTGGAGCAAAGTTGATGGGACAGAGCTGACAGCACTAAATTAACCTAGTTCGGAACCACGGATCGTTAAAAGAAAGCCTATCAGGGGAACGGTAGGGGTCGTGTGTTGTCATTCATGAGTTTTATTTCATCTCCATGCATCACCTTGCAGCCACAGAAATTTCCACAAAACCAGATGAAGCCCTAGGAGCGGTCTCCCACAGATGGGAATGCAGATGGGTGTCGGCAGAGCTGACTTCCTGGCACAGGTCGAGCATGGGCCTGGCCAAGTCCTGTGAAAGCGCCAGAGCAGTGGTACCAGGCAAGGTTATAGAAGTACTGGTGTGATCAGGCTTTTGTACAACTGGTGAAACTAAGTTCCAGAGGGGCATATCCCAGCCAGTAAGTCCAAGAACAATCTGCACCTTCTTGATCCATCTGACATGTAGGATCTTCCCTTTTTGATCTCATCTTAATGGGTTTTGGTAGATAGGATTGATGAGGACCATTAGGGTTAAACTTAGATCTTGAAGAATGCTCTCACCTTTCATTCATTCATTCATTCATTCATTCATTCACCTTATGTAGTAAAGCCCTACTGTATGCAAGGCACTGGAAACTCAGCAATGAATAGGAAAAATGGCTACTCACAGCCTGGAGGGGAAGACAATGTGAAACCATTAATGACAATATAGAGTGTTGGAAGGTCTGAGGTATAGGGAGCTTTGGTTGCTCATGGCCTTGACCTCAAAACTTGTCCAGAGTATTGGGAAAGACCTTATGGAAAGACTAAAGTAGAGATCTAAAGAAAGAGGAGGAATTGGTCATGAGGAGGCAAGATGGGAGGAGAGAAAAAAGGTGGGGGCTGTATAGTGTTTCATGGCAAGGAGGAACATGTGCAAGGACCAAAGCCAGAGACAGACTAAGATTTACATGTTTCCGGAGGCATAGAAGACTGGTTCTGATGCACGTGATGTAACAGGAAGAACCAAATTTAAAATAATGGATCAGGTGTTTGGCTCCCAGCCCTGCCAGTTCCTGGCTACGTGACCTTGACAAATAGCATAATCTGTCTTAACCTCAGTTATCTCATCTGCCAAATGGTGGTAATAGTACCTACTTCACAGGATTGTTCAGAAGATGGCATGAGCTAATGGACATAACATTGACCATCATGGCACTAGATTTTAAGTGTCTTATTGAAGCAGGGTGGCTCAGTCAGTTTAATGTCCAACTTCAGCTCAGGGCATGATCTCACAGTTTGTGGGTTTGAGCACCGGGTCGGGCTCTGTGCTGACAGCTAGCTCAGAGCCTGGAGTCTACTTCGGATTCTGTGTCTCCCTCTCTCTCTGCTTCTCCCCTGCTCACATTCCATCTTTCTGTCTCTCTTTCTGTAAAATAAATAAACATTAAAAAATTAAAAAAAAAATCTTACTGATGCTGCTGACTAGAATCTGTTCCCTTTACCTAGCGCAAATCATTCTTGCTGTTGTGAACACATGTCAGCTGGATCAGTTCAGCAAGCTTTGACTTTCTCAGTTCCTACTTTGGGTCATTGAGAATTAAGACACTGAAAACGTGAAGAAAGTGTGAAGCAGGGATCTAAAGTTGGAATTTAGTTGGGAAGAGAAGGTTAGTCTAAAGTGGTGTCTGTCTTCTATGATGTCTGTCTGTCTCCACCTCTATCTAGTCCATGGATTTTTGCAGGGCATATAAAATAGGATCTATAACATTGGTCATCTCCTTATTCCCAGTGATACGATTTCCAAGTGCCTCACTAAGTAGATGTTCAGGCAATACTGGTTAAACAGAACCAAATAAAGTTTGAGAGCTTAGGAAAGAATTTAAGGAGTGATAAACTCATGATACAGATCAGAAGGAGATGGGAAGGAAAATTTGGTAGCTCAGGGAGGTAAGATGGGAATGTTCAGCTTTTGTAGATGTGGCCAAAAAGGTTTCAAAGTGCTTGTACTGTGGTATGGTACCTGTGAAGTGTGAGAATTCCAAATACCACATCCTTACTTGATATTGACAGGTGTTTCGCAGTTTAGGTGGTGGAGCAGGGTTATTTCACTGTGTTTTTATCTTGCATTTTCCTACTGACTAATGGTTTTGATCATATTTTTTCTTTAAACTAAAAACATTTTTAATATTTATTTTATTTTGGGGAGAGAGAGAGAGAGGGATGGAGTATGAGCAGGGGAAGGGCAGAGAGAGAGAGGGAAACACAGAAGCAATCCAAAGCAGACTCCAGGCTCTGAGTTGTCAGCACAGAGCCTTACATGGGGCTTGAACCCATGGACTGCAAGATCATGACCTGAGCATGAAGTTGGACGCTTAATCCACTGAGCCACCCCCCCCATCACCTTCCATATGATTATTAGCCATTTGAATATATTATTTGTTAAGTGCCTGTTCAACTCACATTCTCATTTAAAAAATGTTGACTTGTTCTCATCAATGTAAGATAGTTCTTTGTGTATTATGGATAAAAGTCCTTTTTAAATTTTGTTATTAAAAAATTTTTTTAATGTTTTTTATTTATTTTTGAGAGACAGAGAGAGACAGCTTGAGCTGGGGAGGGTCAGAGAGAAAGGGAGATATGGAATTGGAAGTGGGCTCCAAGATCTGAGCTAGCTGTCAGCACAGAGCTTGACACGGGGCTTGAACCCACAAACTGTGAGATCATGACCTGAGCTGAAGCCATTCACTTAACCAACTGAGCCACCCAGATGCCCCTATTTTATTATTTTTTTAAATTGGATATACATACTGCAATTCTCTTCTCCTGCTCTGTAACCTGCCTTCTTCCTCTTCATGGTCGCTTTTGATGAAAGAAGTTCTCAATTTTAATGAGAAACAGTATGTCAACTTTTTTTTCCTTTTAAGATTAGTTTTTTTTTGTGTGTGCTGTTTAAGAAATCTTTACCTCCTCCAAAGTAGTGAAGATGTTCTCCTATTTTTTTCAAGAGGCTTTTCATTACTTTCTTATTTTGAAATATTTTCAAACTAGCAGAAAAGTTGCAAGAATAGTGCAATGAATCATTGTATGTCCTTCACTTAGGCTCACCAATTAAGAATCTTTTATTAACTGTTTTTTCCCTAAAAAATGAGGGAATGCTTGCATGCGGTTAAAAAAATCCAGTCTGAAGGATAACGAAACGGCAAGTGAATCTTCTAATTACCCTGACCGAGTCCTCCTCTTCTAAGGCATCCATTATCAGCACTTCCTTATTCAAGCATATAGATATTTCCCATAGATACACATCACTGTATGTATAAGCATTCCTTTTACTTATTTACCAAATGGGACATATAAATAAAGCTGTCCTGAACATTGCTGCTTTACATAACAATGTATCTCAGTGACCTTCCCCTATCAGCCATTTTTTTTTTTGGAAATGACCTTACTCTTTTTAGGGGCTGCAGATAAATGATTTGTATCGAAGCTTTATAATTTAAAGCTACCGATTCCTCCCGAGGGGATCAATTAGGTTGTTTACTCTTTCCTTATCACAAACAGTGCTGCAATAAACATCCTTGTGCATAGGACTTTGTGTGATTTGGCAAGGAATGGCTTGTTCCAAGCATATGGGTGTTTACATTTCTGTTGGTTCTGGCCAAATTACCAAAAAGGTTACTCTGCTTGAAAACCTCCAACAGCTTGTGATCGGGCCTTTCCTTTCCCTGGAGGGACAGGATTTAAGTAAGCAGAGATGAGGAAAGAGAACACTTACAACAGGAGAGGCAGCTTAAACAAAGCCATGCAGTGGAGTTTCTTAACCTTGACACTGTTGATATTTTTGGCTTGATTCTTTGTTGGGAGGGCTGTCTTGTGCACTGTAAAATATTTAGCAGTGTCCCTGGCCTCTACCCACTAGATCCCAGTAACCACCATCCTCTCCCATCCTGAGGTATGACAACCTCAAAGGCCTTCTGAGTTTCCCTGGGCGGGGGTGTGGCTAATTCCCCTAGGGTAAGCACGTGACTTGGAGGAACAGGTGTTTAAGGACCAGGCTATAGGCTCTGAAGGGTGTGTGTGTGTGTATGTGTGTGTGTACACACGTACTTGTATGTGCACAGGCACAAAGCTGAAAAGACAACATGGAATTACATTCTTTTTTAAAAAATGTTTATTTATTTATTTTGTGAGAGAGAGAGCGAGAGCCAGCAGGATGGCAGAGAGCCCCAAGCAGGCTCTGCATTGTCAGCGGGGCTTGAACTCACGAACCATGGGATCATGACTTGAGCCAAAATCAAGAGATGGATGCTTAACCAACTGAGCCACCCAGGTGCTCCTGGAATCACATGCTTTTGGGATTCAGGTTTAGTCTGAGGAGAGATCAATTTCTTTTCTTGACTAGATTATCTTTTGTACAAGCTCATATTGTGGGAACCCCTTTTGTGGATGTTTTTGTTTGGTGAGGTGAGAAAGTCACAAAATAACCCCTCTACCCATTTATTAATAATGAGCAGTGCAGGGGTGGTGCTTTCATCACACCCAGGTGGTTCATGACCTTTAACATCATTTGAACTTTGCAACAAGTGAGGGTACTGATTCATGGTCTACAAATGCGGAAATTGAGGCTCAGAGAGAGAAGGAGAAGCTGGTGCTGTCCCCTGGCCCTCAAGTCACTGCATTTGCCACTGCTTTGCTCGGGGAGGCTTTACCAGATGAGTTAGCCACTGCAGTTTCTGAGAGCACGGTGTGGAGCCATTAGCACGTATTTTAGTCATTATTTCCATCCTCTGTTGAACCTGAGAATAGGCTCTAAATCATCATTGTACTCTCCCTCTTCACGTTTTGGTTTATTTTTGGAAGTGAGATCAATGGATTGCCCTTTGCTTTCTTTCAGGAACCTCTCTGCTGCTTTTCTAACCACGCCCGAGTAGAGCACATGGCTGGACTTTCATGGAATATATGACGGTCCCTTTCCTGCTCAGTTTCCTAATCAGCAGAATGAGAGCTATGCTCCCACACTCTGCAGGTCTTGGTGTATTATTTCTCAGGTTGCTTCTTGACAGTGATAACTTGCTAACTCAAGTAATAGATAACGGTGAATATGTAACTCAGCTTCTAATGAAGTGCCTCGTGCATAGTAGGTGCTATGTAAATGCTTGTTGAATGACAAAATGTAGAATCACATGGTTACCTAGGAACAGTGCCACCTGGGCAAGTATGGAATCTGCCTGGGTCCTGGGCCTCGGGGGCCCCTGAACTTTGGGATACTATTCCCAAGAATTCCTCAGCCCATCAGGGATCAGGATTGGCCATGGCCAACTGTGTCATCCATACAGAGTGCTCTGGACCCAACTTGAACCCACTTCAGCCCTGGTCTTCATTCCTTCCCTTTGGCATGCTTTGCAATCCTCTAGCTAGTGCACGGGGTCGACCAGATATCCCAGAGGAGCTTCAGCCTGTGTGTATGTGGGGCTGTTCCAGGAATCCATGAATAGGCCCCAGTTCCAGGAGGGCTGCTTGGTCAAAGTATCTTTTTTGCCAGCCAGAGTATATTTCTTTTGCAGAATCACATGAAATTGGGCTGTCAGAATGTTGCTGAAACACTGATTTTTATGCAACTCAAATTGTTTAGAGATATAGAGCGCCCATAGAAATATTTGCATGGACTTCCACAAACTCTAAGGGTAACCTTGTCTTGTAGGCCATCATTCATTTATTCAGGCAGTCATTCAATGGGGTTTAAGCTTTCAAGTGACCCCCAAGAAAGCAGAGTATTCTTTTCACCGGCCACATCATCATCATCATCATCATCGTGAACACTTGCACAGGACCCTAGACAAAGAAGTGGTCAATCCCACCAGTACATGGTGTAGGGTCTAGGCATAAGAGAAGTTACCTTTGTGGAGGGAGCTAAGGTCTTAAAGAATGGCTAGAATTTTTCCAGGAGGGACATGTCATGTTCAGGAAATGGAGAATAATTCTATGGAGCTAAAGGACATGGTGGGGCTGGGAGAGATGGGAGGTAAGCTAGAAAGGCAGAGACCATAACATAAGGGACCCTGTCACCAGGCTGAGGTTTCTGAACCTTTTTTTGAAGAAAATGCAGAGGAACCAAGTGTGTTTGGGCTAGGAAAGAGATGATCACATGTACCACTTAGGAAGTTCATCCTGATGGCTGATGGCTGTACACAGGTTAGCTGGGAGGAAAGCAAGACAGGAGTAAAGAAGACCCTTCTCATGGCTCCAGGTAAGAGGCAAGCAGCCCCCCGCCAAAGGTGGTGACCATGGGGAGGGAGAGGCTGTGAGGGCTCAGCTGGCTGCTCCTCAAATCCTGAAAGCCCGAGAGAATCCGTCATCATTCCCTCGCTATTGGGTTGGCTGCTTTTGGCGTGATCCCATTCACCTTTCTTCCCTTCCTACTCTTCTGACTTGCCTCTTCTTCCCCTGGTCTGATGAAATGCAGCAGGGCACCGAAACAAGACCATTTCATGGATGTAAGGGCAGCTGACAGCAATGGCATCCTATGCAGCCCACACTTGGGAAAGGCTTCCGGAAAATCTTGCAGAGCAGGGAAGGAAGGAGACAGATCGTTTTCAGCCTGAAGAGAAGGCCTTCCAAAAGTCTTCCTGAATTATTCTGAGGGGCTTCATATGGGCCCATCAGCTGCCTTTGGAACAGCACCGGGTAAGGGTCCCCGCTCTTCCAGGAGCACAGGAGAAGAGTCTGTGGTCTCTGCTTCACACTATGCATTCCACCTGCTGCTCAGAGCTTCCTGTGCAGTCCTCTTCCTCCAGCATGGGTATGGATCCCCACCAGGACCTGTTGCATCTCTGGAAATGACCTCAGTCTTTAGAATATTTGTTCTTTTTGGCTTTTCAAACAATGTCCTAGTTTTGCCAGAGGAAAAGGGAAAGAGACTCTCTAAACGAGCAGGCCACCCTTTGTTCTGGGCCCATAAATCTGGCGCGAGCACATGTCCGGCCTTCCCGCCCCTCCTGCATCATTGTCCCCGCTGCTGATTAATAGGTCAGAGCTAACTTTAAACTGGCATTTCCTGACCAGCCCATCTCCCAGCTTCCCCCCACCCTGCTTGGTCGTTCCTTAGAAACTCGTCGTATTTTAGAACATGATTTCACTCCATCTTGCAGCCTCCTACTCGCAGTAGGCTCCCAGGCGACAATGATAACTTTGGCCAAAGCTGCCTGTGTGTTTCCGGAGCTGGCCCAAGGAAGGGCTCAGGAGATGGGGTGCGCATGTGGCACAGGGGGTGTTGTCTCAGGTGTTCGTACCACATCTGGCCTGTCTCGTCTTGGAAGACCCTACCTGAGCACCGTCGGAGGGGCCTCATTGAAGCGAGG
Organism: Suricata suricatta; assembly: GCF_006229205.1. Classification (NCBI taxonomy): domain Eukaryota; kingdom Metazoa; phylum Chordata; class Mammalia; order Carnivora; family Herpestidae; genus Suricata; species Suricata suricatta. The sequence goes on along the minus strand of NC_043712.1, from coordinate 24,422,991 downwards.
CTGTTGGTCTCTTTTGCCTCTGTCCTTTAATGTCTCATGCATGACTGAATTCGACTGTATCCCTGCAAAATGATGTTACAGAAGTTACCAACACGGAAAGATGGTTCTGATGTTGACTGAGTAAAGCAGAGTTGAGTTTTGCCTGGTCAACGAAGAGGCAGAAGATACACATAGCTCAAAACTGGCTTCAGTTTGGAGAGCTGTCCCGTACCTTTGGCATAAGGCCTGGCATCTTTGCCTATCGGTACAACCTCCAGTTTGTCCAAAACTGAGTTAATAAAAATTCCAATGGCATTTCCAACCTTAGGCAGCTCATCTGACACCAGCTTATGTGTATTGAAAACCTACTGCGTCTTACACAGCTTATCTGAGTGAGTGGTCTGAACACCCCTACATTATCCCCATTTTACAGGAGGACGTGAAGGTCAGAAGATGACAAGAGGCTGGTCTATAGTCATACAGCTAGTAAGTGAGAGTGGAATGTGAGTCCAGGTGTTTCTGATGCCAGTGTCTATATTTTTCTCAATAATCTACTTTCCTGATGGCTAGTTTGGGGTTTGGAAAACATAATTACCATGTAACAATCTCAATAAGCTTAGTAAGAGACTTCTGTAGGCCCACATCTGGTGATAACAGAGCTTTGTGGAAAGGTCCAGTGGGGAGGTCAACTGTGCAGCCTTAGGGGTCTCTCTTTCTCATTCTCTTTTTTAATGTTTATTTTTGAGAGAGACAGAGAAGGAGACAGAGTGCAGGCAGGGAAAGGATAGAGAGAGAGGGAGACACAGATCTGAAGCAGGCTCCAGGTTCTGAGCTGTCAACACAGAGTCCAGGGCTCAAACTCATGAAGTGTGAGATCATGACCTGAGCTGAAGTTGGACACTTAACCACCTGAGTCACCCAGGTGCCTCCCCTTCTTTTTTTTAATGTTTATTTATTTATTTTGAGAGAGAGAAAGGGAACAAGCCAAGGGTGGGCGGGCAGAGAGAGAGAGAGAGAGAGAGAATCCTAAGCAAGGCTCTGTGCTGTCAGCACATAACCTGATGCAGGGTTTGAACTCATGAACCATGAGATCATGGCCTGAGCTGAAATCAAGAGCCAGATGCTCAACTGACTGAGCCACCCAGGCACCCCTCTCTCTTTTTTAAAAATAGGCTTCATGCCCTGTGTGGAGCCCAATGCAGGGCTGAGATTAAGACCTGAGATGAGATCAAGAGTTGGACACTAACAGACTGAGCCACCCAGGTGCCCCTGGGGTCTCTTTTATACTCAAGTGAACAACTCCTTCACTTCAGCTTGGGGTCTGAGATGATTCTGCACCTGTGGACCCCAAAGCCTTTCAAATAGTGACACCAAGTGTAATAAAAATGCATGGAACTAGTGGTTGTTTTCTCTGCTTTCCCCACATTATCAGCTAATCAGGAAAATAGATTCATCATAAACAAACAGGCCCTGGGAGCATCTAACAGAGATAAACAACAAGTGACATTGAGCAAATTTAGTTTGGATCACTAAAATTGTTGGCTTAGGGAAACCTTAATTCCTTCCACATTTCAATCACTGGACTCTTTTGGAAAAAAATAGTGTATTCCAGGCTGGTGGTGATGAAAGACAGAGATACACTTAAGTCACTCACAGGACGTTTAAATAAAAGGCAAAGTGAGACAACCTGGTCTTTTTGTCACACTCTCTCTCTCCCGGTGGTCCCTCCGGTTACACTCAGCTATGATCCTTCAAGGTGAGGGAGGCCATAGCTAGCTAGCATGGACACTTTAGAAAATGTAGATAGAAAGGTAGTAACACATAGGCCAGTCCCAATCTTAGCACAAAGACTTGTCCATTGTTGACATTTGTTGTCTTTTCCTTCCAGGTGTGTGTGTGTGTGTGTGTGTGTGTGTGTGTGTGTGTGTGTCCATTCCTATCTATATGGCTAGATAATGGATATATTGAATAGGATTACACTGTACTTTCTTCTCTGTAGCCTGCCTTACTCATTCAATAGCCAGAACATCTTTCCATGTCAGTAGCCTCTCTACAATATCATGTTGCATGGTTGAGCAGTATCCTGTTAGCTGGATATGCCATAAAAATGTTAACCCATTTCCTATTTTGCCTGCTGCTTCTGATTTCGGTTGGTGTCAGGGAATTACATATCGAAACTTTTCATGTGCTGCGATCTTTGTGAACATATCATGATGGGTGACGGTGCCCTGTGATGGAGAGACCCCTGTTTCAATCCCATCTCTGTTCCTTACTATGTCTTTGACTTTGTGTAAGTTACTTAATTTCTCTGAGTCTTGATTGCCTCTCATGGAGAACATGGATAATGAGCCTCTCCTCAAAGGGCTATCCTGGAAATGAAGTGAGGTAAGATACATCTAGAATCTGCCAGAGAGCAGGCCCACAGCAGATGGTTGCTATCATTGTTGCAGAGGAGGGTGTCCTGTCCAACCTGAAGGAAAGAGGCCGGGGTGGTGTCTGCGTGGGGCTGAGAGCCTGGATGAGCCCTGAAGAAAGACCTGGGTGAGTGGGCTAAGAGGAGACGCAGATATTCCTCTGAGCCTGTGCTTTAGTTACGCAGTTTGGAGCCAGTGGTCTGAGGGAGGCCAGCTTTTCTGATTTCCTGCTGGAGGTTAGAGGAAGTGCTGTTGGCATATTTGTTGCCATTTAACCATGCGAGAGCAAATAGACACAATGGACCTTGTAGGTTAGGCTTGCTCATTACCCAGAAGAGCATAGAACTTGAGACTGGCTCTGGCAGTGCCTTGAGAGCATTCGTTTCCATCCATTAGGCCTTGTACTGTGGGAATTAAGGCCTTAGGCTGGCCAGTCTCAGAGAGATCTGAGTCCCAGTCTCTGCTCTGACATTTGTCTGATCTTCAAATCTTATCTATAAAATTGGGAGATACCTCGTAGGATGGTTATGAAGATAATGAAAGATAATATATGCAAAGCAGACACCTGAGAACACTAAATAAGTGGTGATGGGGGAATTCTTTTCCCCCCGTCCTACCTCCCTCACCTGTTCAATGATGCCCTACCTCCTGCCTCTGCGTGGCTTGAGGAGATTTGACAATGGCCAGGTGTTTGTAGTGGAAAACATCATGGATGAACGGGGGAGGTGGACACAAGGGATGAGGTCTGAACCAGAAAGCTTCAGATAAGCCTGGGAATCCAACGTTCTGATCCAGACTGGACAGAGGCTCCTAGGAGGCGAGGATGACCT